>NC_031971.2:1838306-2138306 GCF_001858045.2 Oreochromis niloticus
TTTAAATGGTTGCTCACTTTTTATCATTCCTCAGGGGGCTCAGGAAGAGGAAGCAATTCGAGGGGCCTGTCCAGTGTCTCCTGTACGAGGCGTAGGACCCGAGTCCCCAACAGGACAGGGTCGGTCCTTACGATATCGGCGGGTCAACAGCCCAGAATCTGATCGTCTCTCTGCAGCTGAGGGCCGGGCTGACGCCTATGGACAGAGGTGACAGTAAAGTATAGAAAACAACAAAGGTGGTTTTAGGTGAAGCGACAGCATTTCATGTTATTTTTAAATAATAACCAAAAACAAACAACAAATATGAAAACATTTTCCAGTTTAAAAAAATAAGCATAAGCCAAACTCAACCTGCCTATTGACAAATAAAATCACACCAAAGATTAGAATTAATTAATTATGAGGCCTTTGCTCTAAAAGAACTTGATCTCAACTTTTTAAATCCACATGAACCAGAAATGTACAAAACAGGTTCAACTTTACTGTTTAGTCTTCAGAGACCTGAGAGTTTCGCCCGTCTCAATTTGAATGACTTGGATTTGGCTCTGAGATTTTGCTTGATTTTGATTGTTGAGAATTCATTTGGATACACTCCAAAGACCAAATCTTTTTAATGTGGCTTTTTAACTTGGCTTCAAAGTTTCTGTTACCATGACTTGACTTGGACGTGTCTGAACTGACCGTGGTTTGTAATGGACTTCACATTCAGCATGCCACAACAACACATATGATATGGATCGGTGCTGAACTGAGACTTAAGATTTCCTTTGAAAAATCAACTAGTCTGGGCTATATTTAAAATTGACTTTGCTTTACCCTTAAGAAGTTTAAACCTGAGCTTTAAATTGAACTGAATAATGAAACAAAAAGCTAAAAAAGTATTTTTACCAGGTTGTTAAGCTGTAGAGGAGTCATATTCCCATATCCTTCTGTTTTGTACACATTTGTTTGTGTGTCCACCAGGTCTAGGATGGACATCCTCGGTTCTCCATCTCGTCACGTCTACTCCTCCCAGCCGGCTCAGATGCTGTCTGTTGACCCCGGCTGCCGTGGAGATCGTCAGGTCAGTGGCCGTCAGGAAGTGTCCGTGGCATCTGTCGACCAGGAGGCCCACAGCAACGCCTTTATTCGTTCTGTACCGCTGGCAGAGGAGGAAGACTTTGATAGCAAAGAGTGGGTGATCATTGACAAAGAGGCAGAGCTGCGGGACTTTCTTCCAACCACGTCAGGAACTACTGACGAGGAGCCTGAGGAGCTACGCCCTTTGGAGGAACAGGAGGAGAGGAGGCGACTCAGGGCTGGAGGTAGGAGATAAAAAAAAGATTTTTAGTTATAAAACTGAAATGAATTGGATAAAATATAATTAAAAAAAGGTTGGTTCATCAGGGCAGGGCACTATTTGAAATGTTTCAGTGCTAGTGTTAATCTGAAACCTTAGCTTTGGTGCCATCTTCCATAAGTTTGGTTGTTACCTAGGAGCTGATAGGATAGGAGCCCTGTTCTATTGATAAAATAGGTCTCTTTAAAAGTGGTGAATTCTAAGTGGATTGCAAACAAGTCTCCATTTTATCAACAGTCATTAAGAAAGAAAAATAACCTAGTGAATTATTAGGAAAACAAAAATGAAAACCAGAGTAAATAAAGTGCTAAATCTATCAAATAGAGGCAGAATGAGGGAATTCAACAAATAAAACAAGTGTGTTGATGGAAATTATGAAACAGGTAAAATCAAGCAATCTAATTGGGTTGTTGTCTGTGCCATAATACCACCGTGAAAGTCGGAGTCATTCCCTTTGGGGAAATATTGTATTAACAATGAAATTGCTTTCTGGAGGCATCTTTGCTGAATTTAAGACTCTGTATCTAAACCGGCTTTGTTCCTACTAATATTTCCATGTTGCTAAACACTGAAAATAACTCACAGAATCATTCGCTGTAACAAAGTTACGACTAACTGGCTACCCTTACCTTGCTCAATTGCTTGCTAATGTTATCGTTTTTTTTAAGACACTGGACAGTTTTTCAGTGGTTGCACAATAAATCTCAAATTAAATTAAATAGCTAGATGTTTTAATTAATTTTTTAAAATATATTAAAGCATGGGTTCCCATGCGTGGGTTCCCTCCGGGTACTCCGGCTTCCTCCCACCGTCCAAAGACATGCAGTTTGAGGGGATAGGTTAATTGGATAATCCAAATTGTCACTAGGTGTGAATGTGTGAGTGAATGTGAGCGTGAATGGTTGTCTGTCCCTGTGTGTTGGCCCTGCAACAGACTGGCGACCTGTCCAGGGTGTACCCCGCCTCTCGCCCTATGACAGCTGGGATAGGCTCCAGCGCCCCCCGCAACCCTGGAAAGGATAAGCGGAAGCGAATGGATGGATGGATAGATATTAAAGCATATATAAATATATAAATGCAAACTAGAAACTGAGACCATTTGCCTTCAAAGCAAAAGTTTTAAACTTAAGGCACAACTTTTACTTTGAAACTGAATGTTCTCTGTTTTTGGTATGCATCACACTTTTTACTACTGCTCAGTGGTTCAGTGAGTGTTTGCAGACAAGTTGGCATCTTGCAAACTGCAAGTGAGTGTGGCAGCTAAATTTTACTAAAGTAAACACAAGGAGGTTTTGACTGCAGAATTGTCTTTGGTTTCCTTTGCAGGAGCGGAGCCAGTAGTTCGTCCGAAGACTCACACACGGGAGAGCAGTCGGGGGATGCTAACACTAACAGAGGAGGAGGCATCAAGGAAAAGTGGTGGCAGCCCAGCACAGTCGCCCTGTCATTCTCTGCCATCAGGACGTCCTCGCCGGAGAGAGTCTGAGCCCACTGGACCTCAGAGGCCGGTAAGAGACCCAGCCAGCCAATAACACAAGAGTTTAGTTCTTTGATGACATGTCTGCGGACAAATGAGCGGACTTGACAACTGCAAAAGAGGTTTATTCTTTGATGTCAGTACGTGATTCTGACTGCTCAGACACTGACATATCGAGGCACAGTGCACTCTCCAGCTCATTTATCTGCCTGTCAACATACAACTTAAAAGACAAATCCAGCATGATCAGAGGTTTTGCTAATTTATATTCTTCCCTCTTTATCAGTGATGATGATTTACAATTTACTTTAAGTCTTTAAAATGGTGCCAATTTATAAGTTGGTTGTACAGGAAAAAAACAAGTGTTGGAATGGAAACACTTCTACTTCTACTGTAAAGGTGCCCTTAGACCAGGGGTCTGCAACCTTTAACACCCAAAGAGCCATTTGGACCCGGTTTCCACGCAAAAGAAAACACTGGGAGCCGCAAATACTTTTTGAAATCTAAAATGAAGATAACACTGTATATATTGTTTTTTTACCTTTATGCTTTGTGTGAACAACTAAAGTAAGTAAAGTTTATTTATTAAGCGCCTTTCACAGAGTGGCAGTCACAAAGCGCTGTACACAAATATCAAAATAAACAATACAATAAGTAGACATTATACACAATGTAAAAGATCAAATGTAACTAATGTAAAGAATATAAAATACGTAGATCAACAAAAGACTTGTTTGAACAGAAAAGTTTTTAACTGCTTTTTAAAAGAATCCACAGAGCAACTAAGGTGTGTTGCTTATGGAATCCATGAAGTGCTACAGAGAAAATTACATTTTATTTACGTAATTAACACATTTTGAACTCTTAAAGAAATATAACAAAAGGAAAGACACCCAGCTGAACTAAAATGATCCATGTAGCAAACAAAAGCTGTTGTGAGCCGCCACCCTTATATCTCCTTTGGGCTTTTGGAGCCTTGACCTGACTTTTAAAAAGTAATTGGAAAAAAAGCTCTATGCTGCTAAAAAAGGAAAAATAGATATTTGCAAAATTCTGCCTAAATACGTATTTTGGAGCCGTATTTTACCTGGTTAATGTGTGTGGCGGGGCGTGGTCTGCAGTGCCGCTGCATGAGAGTTGGACGCACCTGAGCGGCACCCGCAATCACGCCTCGCCGCCTTAAAGTCTGTGCTCTCTCTGCTGTTGTGTTGTCTGGCTGTGAGCTGAAAAGCTACAGCCGGCTGTATGTGTACAGCAACCGTGTGTGAAAAGTGGTCAAAAAAGAGATGCTGAAAAGCATGTTCATTGAAACATCGTCGGGTCTGCCGTGGTACGAAGTCACTTTCATCTTTACGCAGGACTGTAAGCTGTCATCTGTGAGGCGTGAGCGGTGTTTGTTTTTAACATAGTTCACGATGGAGAACAGCTGCTGACATAATGTGGATCAGAAGATCCATAATTGGCCTACCTGGGGTTGAAAGTCTCGATAAATGCACGCCGTTTCGGCGGGTATACCGGCTTCCGCGAGTGTGACGCTTATTTTGAGCGATGAAAAAATAATAAAATATAATTTTATTTTTATATTTCAATATCACAATAATCTTCCAATTTAGAAGTACAAGTTAAAAAAAAGAACTAAACACAAATTCTAAAGCTAAATACTTCTAATTTATTTTCCCAAACCACCCGGAGCCACAAAATAAGGACTAAAGAGCCTCATGCGGCTCCGGAGCCGCGGGTTGCCGACCCCTGCCTTAGGCATTCAGTGACCACTAAGTCAGACTGTGGTGGTGCTGAGAAACACAAACTGCTGGATAAATGAAGCAAGAAGAACTTGAAACTTGAATTTAGAAATTCGACACTAACATTTTCTGTTTGTAGACATGAAAGAGCATGTTGAGGCAGACCATTTTTGGAACATCCAGCTGTCCCATCCATTTCTATGTCCATCTGTCCATCCATCCATCAATCCATCCACCTTCTTCAAACTTATCCCAAACCTTTATTCTTATACTGATGAGAATATTTTTTTTATCACAATTAGTTAATTCAATCAGTGTTTGCCTTACTAAAATATGATCTAAAGTTAACACACAAACAGACTGGTTAAATTAAGAAATGCCTAATCAAACAATAAGTAATCAAGACAAGGAACATTTGCTTTCCTTCTTTTTCTCTATATCCTTCATATCGTAATGATGGGACTGCTACAGACTTCAAGTGCAATAGAGCAATAGTGCAAGAATCTGTCTATAGATTGCAAAGAATCAGACAGTCCACCTACTTTTTGGAGATAATGAGCAAAACATTTCGAGTCATGCTGGACTTGTCCTAAAAAGACCACGGTGATAAGAGGGGAACAGACACCTGCAGGAGTTTGTTTTCAGATTCGAGGCAGCTCTGTCTTGAGCACCAGTCACATGTACAGTAGTTATTCTGTTCAATTACGAGCATCCAATAGATCCTCTGGCAGGTTAAATGCTGACCTTAAAGTAAAGCTGAACTCTGATAGCTTGCTCACAGCTAGTCTTTAGGCTAGATAGCTATTTTTTAAGCAAATTTTAATTAGCCAATTTTTAAAAAATTAAATAGTTGTAAGCAATGCTGAAAATAAAATGAAATGCCCAGTACAGAAAAAAAATTTAAAAAATCACCAGACCTGGAAAATCAAAACAATAGTAATTTTGATAGGATTTAGCTACAGAGTGAGTCAAATTAAGACGGCTACATTTTAAAACGCTTTACAGACAGGAGATGTCTATACCAAGTGGGTTAGTTCATTTCTTCCCACCGAATGCCAAGATTTCAAATACTCTCTCGCTTAGGCATGATACAGAAACAAGACAGATATAAAAAACCAGCAAAGTATACTTTTTTTCTGAATACATTATTTATTACAAATTACTAATCTTTTTAAAATGATATCCAATTTCCCCAATTTCCTTCGGGGTCAACCTTCAGGATCAATAAAGTTTTATTGAATTGAATCTGCTATGCAGAATGTATAGACAAGGGGGAAGATTTTTCATAGATTTCAAGTACAGTGGAACCCCGACTTACGAAATTAATTCGTTCCAGAGGGTCTTTCGTGAGTCAAAATTTTCGTAAGTCGAAGCACCTTTTTCCATCACCTTTTGAGTGAGGCGATGCTGGCTGAAGACGAAGTTCTTGTTGGAGGCTGAAGAAAGCATATGTATGCATGCATACATATGTACGTGTACATGTACATACCATTATGGAATTTAATTCTAAGCATTAAAACTAAAACTTACATTTACGTTAATTAATGTACGTATGTACACTGTGCAATGATATTTTTTTAACATTTTTTTAAACTCGCTCATATTTATGCCTTATGCCGGCCCCATTATGAATGAACGATAGGCTAATTGCAAACGAAAAGCACACGAAATAGTGCACTGCAACAACAATACGTCTTTCACGTGGAACAGCGAAACGCATTTCGCAAACGGATTTCGTTACACGGGCATTTTGTCGTACCACGGGCAAAAATATTGCCGTTAAGTGCCTTCGTAACTTGAATTTTTTGTTAAATGGGGTCTTCGTAAGCTGGGGTTCCACTGTATTTAGATTTTTTTGTAGGCTAAATTCTGTTTAATAATCATATTTTAGTCTCAAAACCACCACCTTTCTTTGAGTATTTTTTTCCTCAGTTTTGTTGAGTGAAGTTCTAGTATTTATTTAGTCTTTTACTAATTAGTATCTGCCTGTGAGGTGCACCTGTACTAAGCCAATCAAGCTTGTTAGCATTAGCTGCTAACTGAGCAATTTACCATCTTATCCAAATATGGCCACTTGTGACAGCAGCTGAAATTCTAACATCAAGAATTCAAATTGCAGAGTTGTGTAAACTCACAGTAGATTTGTCCATATTTTGTGCACAATCTATGAGACCGACATCCATTTGGAGTATGTCATTCTTTGCATTTTTGCATTGTTGTTCATTGGTAAACTACCGTAAAGTAACTTCTGTTAAACAAACTACAGTTTGTTTAACTACAGTTTGTTTAACTAACTCTATTTCAGATATCTAATTACTGTTGCCACAATCATCTTCATTTTGACCCTGAAAATTATTGATGTTTTTTTTTTACAACTGCCTGTGACTCATGAAATACAGATTTAACTGTGTAGCTGTGAGACTGGTGTTTTTCTAGTCCTTGAGACAGATTGATGTCTTTTCACACACACACACACACACACACACACACACACACACACACACACACACATATCTGGTGATATTGTGATTGGGGAATGTAGACAGATGGAAATTTACTCCAGAACAAAAACGGACGATTTTCCAGAGATTAATGTCCACATTGAATACATTTCCACCTGAAGCTGTACATCCAGTGACAAAATTCCCCACTGGAGGAAGTAAAGGTGTGAAGGTTGTTGTAGTGGTGTGGGTGGCATTTACTGTTATGACAACCTAATCTTTATGTTTAGTTGCGTAACCCTATCATTATTTCGATTGATTGTTTATTTTTCATGATCAAGCTCTTTTCCTAATCTCTGAATTCTGGCTTTGTGACATAAAGTTTGAAAAGTGTGTTTTGCAGAAGCAACCAATAATGGTGTTCTTGTCTGGTTATAGGGTGATAAAAAGAAAACACATCTTTCTTGTGCTTTCTTCATGGTGAAATGCAATAGATTTGTGAATGAAAGCTGTAATGTGGATGAATGCCGTTGCGATAGTTGTGTATGATGAATATGAATATGCTTTTTTGTGTTTGGTGTAGGGAAAAAAAGAAAAAAATTGTGAAACAAAAAAAAGCTTTTCCAAATGTAAAGCACAATCAAAATATATTTTGTCATGTTAGAGAAGTTTTTCAAAAGTCTGATCATTTTTATCTTGCACTCAGCTCACTGTAATGTCTCATAGATTGAGTCCAAAATAGTTAGCTGAGCTCTAGTAAGCCTTGACCTCCCAGTCAGTTATCGAGCTGGTGGGTAACAGACATCTCCGAAAACGTGAGAGCACTTTTGCAAATATGTGATGTGTTGATAAATCGAGCAGATATTTGAAGTTTACACAGCTACATTCTCACCTGAAAATATCTTAAAAGTTTATTTTGTGACCTAGAAAGAGTAATATTAAAACTTAGTAGTGGCCGCCATTGCTGGAAACTGGAATTGGCTAGGCTGCGCTATGGATTTTGGGACAGTTTGGGACACAAAGGATACACCCGACCCATCCTTCAAATCTGGGGAAATGAAGGACGCATTTGTCGGCAGCATTTGGAGCAGCCTTCGAATTAGGATCAGCCTTCGTCGCCTGGCTGTGATGTAATTGGCCTTCAAATGCGGCCTCCGAAGGATGGGGCCTAGGAATAGGGACACAGCTAATGTCTGATTTAAAAACACGACTTACATGTAGGCTTCAAATTTCCAGTTTATCAAACACCACCGAGCAGTCTTTACCTTTAAATCTAACTTCGTTCTTCCTGTCTGTCTTGTCTTTCTCTATCTTGGAGTGAGGTTAGCTCTCTTTCTTTTCTCTCCCTGTGAAAAACAGCAGCTGGACCTTTAGGTAGCAACACGTTGTGCATCAAACTGCACACAAACAGTTTGTGTGTTTGCTGATCTTTGTTGAGCTAATAGACGCGACATATTTGAAATTACCTGCCACTTAAAAAATGTTGCTCCCTTTTATGTTCTTTTGTAGTGCTAGCTAGATGCTAAAGTACAGCAACCACAACTTATGGACACCTGTAGTCGTTTGAGTGTTTTTCCAAAAAACAAACAAACATATAAAACAGAAAACACAGCCCACTTTAACCCCTGACTATGACACACGATTGAATCTCTTTGATCTCTTTTTGTGTGACATTTTCTGGTGATACCCAAACACGACTGGCTCTCATATTTTACTGTTTAGCCTCAGATCGGTTTGATTATAAGACTACTCCAGGGCTAGTATGCATATTCTTGAGAAATATATTTTCTCAATTATAATTAGATACCCTATACAATACCTTCTCAAATACCCTTTTAATGTCAAAATACATCAAATAAATTCTTATACATACTGATATTTTTATTTTAGTGGTACAAGCTTCTCATATTTGCTTAACCCAGCATGAAATTTGAATTTAAACATTTTCTAAATTTTCTTCATTTTTCTTACTAAGAATTTCATGTTGTTAAAAGAAGAAAATTGCCATGACATCCGTGCACATGATGAGTGTATGGAAACCTAAGATCCCAACCACATTATGATTATAAACTTGGCACAAAAAGTAAGGAAATGTGAGTTTGTTGTAGTATTTCTTTATCATACTGCTTCTTGGTAATCAATCCTCTACCTGTTTATTTCCCCTTAAATGGTGCCAAGTGTGTGAGGAAAATGGAATTCGGGCTCAGCAGAGCTAAGTATGTTGGCTACACCCATGAAAAACTTGCCAAATCTTCTCTTCCGAAGAGCTTATTCTGCTATTGACTCTTGTTTTGAGGCCCCTGTTTGTTAAATGAATAAACTGTTAAACTGCCAGTGTGTCTTGTTTCTTCAAACTTAATCATCCAATACAATGAAACAACACCAAACAGGACTCAATAACAGAATAAGCTATTTGGCATTGGCAGAGGGGATTTGGCTAGTTTTTTATGGGTGCAACCCAAATACTAAACTCTGCTGCTTAACGTCTTGATGCATTCTCAATCATCCAGGAAAGTAAATCTCCAAAAGTTGATTCTGTTCATCTGGATGTAGCGTTTTGTGGGAGAAACGTTTCGTCACTCATCCAAGTGACTTCTTCAGTCTCAGCTGACTGCAGGTTTCCCCAAACCTTATAAACAGTACATTTGCATAATGACTGAAACCAGCCCACTGAAGGAACAATGGGCTGCTTAACCAATGCATTGTTAGGCTATCTAACAGCATAATATTTATTGCCAGGAAGCATTGTTACAATAAAGCAATACTTGACCAAACAAAAATTTCCTTATTTTTTATGCTAAGTTTATATATGCTAAGTTTTGACCAAAGTAAACAAATAAAAACATAATAAAACAAACAGCACTTTGTTATGGAGGACCAAACTAGGGACCAAAAAGAAATGAAATGTTATTTTAATAAATAAATAGACTAAATACATTTTAGTAAATTTGTCTTGAGAATGGGGCTAGAAGAAATGTCATGGGATCATCTAATGGGTTCATTCTCTGAAAACCAAGAACTTTTCATGGCACAGGATTCTTAGTTGTGTGTGTGTGTTTGTTTGTGTGTGCTTGGGAATTTCTGAAGAATAATTTCTATGGAAATGACACTATAGAACTAGAGGAAGAGGTGGGGGGATGGGGTTGGGCGGTGGGGAGGTGAGCACAACAATTGCTTGGTTCTCCTTAGAGGAAACTGAACTGAATTCTGCGTATGAAGAGCCGGTTATGTGGAAAACTAATGTGGAATCACTGAATTTCACATTAAGCTCATTTTGTATTTTCACATCATTTTCATTTTCCTTAGCAGGATTTTCTTCATGGATGTGATTTTATATTAATTTAAATCTACGTTTGATTTTTTTAGTTGAATTACAAATTTGTGACCATTTGAGTTGTCCATTATTTATTTACAAATAGGTCAGGTTTGGTCCTCCATACTTGGTGGCTGCTGTTTACAGGCTGGACGTGCAACATCACCACTGAAATTTCACTTTATCTGCAGTGAAACAGGATACCGTTTAACCCCGTGTCATTGAAAAATTCGTATGCACAAATTAATTTTAGCGCTTTTTTAGTGAGCTCTTCTTTGACTTTCCTTTGTTTTCGCGACAATTGTCATCTCTAGACTCAGAGCAAGCTTGTCTGCTGCCAACCATCGAGGACTGCCATTGTCTATTCTGCGTCAATTCTTTTTCCCGCTCCCACATAACTACTGATGCCTTTGCCCCCAACCTATCGCTTTAAAAGTACACAGTATGTCAAGTTTGACTCATCTGAGGAGACAAAGAAAAGAGCGAGGGTGCCATTGGGACAACACAAGAAGAAATAAAGTGATGTTTCGGGGTAAGCACAGTTTAGGAATAGTCCTTTACCTCTGTTCTCTCACTGAATTTCTGTTCTTCCTCTTCCTTTTTCTTCTGTTCAAACATATTTCCTCCCTTTTCCCCTCCATTGTGTGTTTGTGTTTTGTGTGCTTGATGACTCATCTTTTTTTTGTGTTCCCTGTTTCTTTTTGTACCTCCAATGGTAATTTTTCATTCAGAAAACAAAAGCTCAAACTGACCAGACTAGGGAGATACAGTATGTGCAGCACTGGTGCCTTTGTGTCCTTTTAAGTGCTTTGTCGGGGAAAGTGTCTTCATCGTCATTTTCCCAGTCTGATCCAGGATGCTAGTCTGATCCAAAAAGCTAGTCAATTGGTGTAACTGTCCAGTTAAGTTTCTAATAAGTTCTAAATAGTTTCTGATAACTGTAACTTTAGCTAGAGTGCCAGGTTTACACCAGCACTCCACCAGCTTCTCTCCCCAAGCACCTTTTCTCACAACATTTAAGCTGAGGGCTTTTGACAGAAGTGAGCATCAATCAGCTTTCTCCTGTCTAACCTGTCTAACGTCATGGAGGGGTAGGAGAAAAGGGCAGGAAGTCAAACCAATGTTGGGTTGTAGCTGTAAGAAAATCTGAATTTTATTGTTTGCTTGTTTTTTTAAAATAAACAATTTATTTAAACTTTTTTAACCTCACCTCCCTCTTTCTGGTTGATCTGTTTGCAGTTGGAGGAGGACAGGCATCAACCACGGCCCAACCAACTGAGGAGGCTGGCCTCCTATGTCTTTTCTTCCTCCACCCTTGAGACAGAGCAGTATCCTCATGGAGGAGGGAGCTTTATCCAGAGGAGCCGCTCAGCTGAGAGCAGCCCAGCACACGTCAACACTACAACTTCAACCCGCCGGCGGCATGCTGGCACTCTGCCGACCCCTGGCAGCCCACGGAGCAGACACTCTGTTCTGAATATGTCGAGGGCACAGCTGCAGCACGTGTTAGCTAAGCTCATGAACAAGAACAACAGCTGAGAGATGGACTCAAACGCATATTAAATTAACACGTGTGTTAAGTATACACATACACAATACACACATACTGTATGCAGGGTTGGTCACACCAATTTGGGGCCCGGTGCAGTTTGGCCTCTTGGTTCCTTTTGTTCCATTACATGTTCCACCATTTGTGTTCCACAGTCAAGATCATCTCTGGTGCATTTGCTCTGATTAAGAGCACCAACTATTAAAATACTAATTATTTGATTAGTATTTATCCATAAATCTTTAAATTTCATTGGCCCTAAATAAAATGTGTAGGATGTTTTAAAAGGCCCTTAAATTACGAGGCATCACTGGTGAGCTGGGAAGACATTTGACCTGTGTCGAAACAAGGAGTATACCTATTAATACCAAAATAAAACACAGCTTTGCCTTCGCATTTGGCTTATTAAATATTTCTGGCCAGCTCTGCATATACAAATATTCTAATGAATGTACACATAAATATATCAGACATGATAAAAACAGCACACTAAGAGCCAGACATGGTCATGAAACAAAACAAGCCATATTACTGGCAGACAACAGCACTGCTAAGCTGGTAAACACTTAGTATCACACACACATTCACAGTCATGTAGCTCTATCAATTGTAAGAAAAGGAACAGAAGAAAAGAAGAAAAATGCTCAAGATGGGGAATATTTTCCATGCAATAAACTCTAACAAGCCTCTACAAACCTGATGTTGCACATGCCACAGATCAGGCAGACTCATGTGAATAATGTGAAACTGAACACGTCCTTCTTGCTTCTATGAAGAAGAGGAGCGTGAAACAGAGTGGGGCTGCAAACAGACTGTTAAGCTTTACAGTATCTGTGCATTTATTTATTTCAATTCTTTTCTGCTAAAACAAAAGTGTGATTATCAACGAGTGCAGGTTATTCCACCAAGGTTTTGCACCAAGACTTCACAGTGTCGCCATCACTCAACCAGTGATATAAACATCTCACTCTGCTTCTGCTTCATTAAACTCTGTGTGTGAAGAGAAAGGGGTATG
Organism: Oreochromis niloticus; assembly: GCF_001858045.2. Lineage (NCBI taxonomy): Eukaryota > Metazoa > Chordata > Actinopteri > Cichliformes > Cichlidae > Oreochromis > Oreochromis niloticus. The sequence continues at coordinate 1,851,183 of NC_031971.2, forward strand.
TGATAAAAGTCTTTCTCAAGGTGTGAAAAGGAATTCAGCATTAACCTCTAATTACACCTTTTTGAAGAAAAAACTGTTACCGACACCAAGAAGTACAGTGTCCCTAAAAGACAAATATTTCACAAAAAATAATAGTTACTAAATAAATTGAAACTAATTAGTAAAACAAACCAACACACACTGGCATGTCGTAAATGAATTAACACCAATAACAAATTTACAAATGTATAAAATCAAATTTTTTTACATTAATTTATATTACAAATGAACAACTCTACCACTACATGGTAAACAAATTAACAATAAAGACAATATTCTACCTAAGAATATAAAAAGATTCCTTTTCAAAACAAGCAAAAATCATGAAAAAAGACCAAAAAAATTTTGTTGTTTTTTCTTGAATGGATTTGTTATTTATAGTTTATAGTCTTATTTATAGTTTTAATACGCTAAAAAGTTTATTTGAAAGAAATCATTTTCTGAACCGTTTTCTTTGCTGTTAAGGGCCACCTCTTAACTGGAAAATGTATAGGGCTGAAGAAGGCTGCCAGATAGGACCTAACGAAGTTGAAGCATGTTTTATGACATTTTTAAAATTAACTTTTGCACTTTTTTCTAATGAATTCTCATTAGTACTAGAGGACTGTAAAAGAAGTGAACTTACATTTGGAACATTTAAAATTACATGTCAGTTTGTGAAGTGTTTGCTGGAGCTCTTGTTTGACTCTTCTTTGATACATATTTTAAGGTGATCGGGATCCATTCAAGTACAGAAACTGAGCTAAACAGAATGTGCTTGGATGTATTGTTCCATCAAAAGAATCGTGCACATTAGTTGTTTTGCACAACATATCTGTGATTTTCTTTCATCATTTTCCTTTTTCTGTTGAGCATAATTTGAGCACACTCACTGAGGTTCCAGATTCCCATGGAATGCATCCAGCATTGCTATTTGCATTTGTGTGCTTGTGTGGAATGAGTTTGGGGCATTCACAACCGTTCCAGTCAGTGAGCCCATTACTGAAATATGTTAACATCTATTTTTCATAACATCAGGATCCTTTTGAATTCATTCAAATAGATTCATTCAAATTGTTAAATGTTTTAAATTGTACATTTAAATTTGTAAACTTGTTTGAGTTTGAGTTAAATCCAGGTCTTCCAGAGGATGCAGTCAATCTTGTTATATTTATCGTTAGTTTAAAATATATTCAAAAAGACTTATTTTATGTATTGTATGTTGGGTTTCTGTTGGAAGTACTGATGTAAATAGACACATAGATAGATATCACACCAACACCTAAGGTTACTTGGCGAATTGCCTGAAGGGGTATACCAGAGAGACAGAACCCAGGAGAATAATCTGGATGTTCTCTACTGAACCATCCAAGGTATACTTTTAGTGACAGGGGAACAATATGGGAACAGCCCCACCAAGTCTGGAGACACAGCAAAACTGGAAGATCAGATGGAAGAAGAATGCAACAAATAATAACAATCGTTAGTGGTTAGTGGTTCTAAGAGCAGGCCACAGCAACCTTGAACAATTTCCAGTAACTATCACAGTGGCAGACATCCAAGAAAGAGTCTCAGGCATGAAGAGCTGGAGAGCACTAGGCCCTGACACTTACTGGCTAAAGAAGCTAATTGCACTTCATGACCGCCTGGCAACATAAATTAAGTTGCTGTTTATGGATGAGACACACCCAGAAAGGCTAACCGGACAGCCCTGATCCCCAAGTATGTCCAACTACCGACCAATAACCTGCCTCACGGAAACTCTTGTCAGGTATCATAGCAGCTAAGATGGACAGGCACATGGCTCAGTTTATGAGTGAGGCCCAGAAAGAAGAAACACCACAGGTGCAGAACACCAGCTCCTGCTTGATAGAGGAGCTGTCACTTAAGACCAGACTGACCAACCTGTGCACCGCCTATGACAATACCTGACACATGGATCCTGGAAGCCGAGAAATGTACAAGGTCAACAGGAACCTAAGAGCCGTTATCAGGAATTCAATGGGGATGTGGCAAACAACACTAGAGGCCAACTTCAATCCAATTACACAAGCCACTATTAAGTGTGGTATTTACCAAGAAGGTGCTCTGTCCTCACTGTTATTCTGCATAGGTGTGAAACCAGCCAGATCATTAACAAGACTGGCTTCGGATACCTACTAAAGAATCAAGCAATGTCAGCCAAATCCTGTACATGGATGGCATCAGGCCACATGCCAGGAGTGAATGAGACCTTGATTCGCTGATCCACGCCAACATCAGAATGTCATAGTCGAATGGTAGCAAAGACAGGGAAAGTAAATGGTGAGTGGACTGGTTCTCATATAGCGCTTTTTTACTCTATCTGTGCACTCAATGCGCTTTACACAACTTGCCTCATTCACCCATTCACACAAGCACTTTTTTCTTTGCTATTTCTAAGTGCTTTCTGTCTAACTTTCACACGACAGGCAGCATTGCAGGCATTGAGGATAGGTGCAAGTACCTTGCAAGCCCACCTGCAAATAGGAACCACGAAGAGGCCCCGGGAAAGCTGCAGGCACCAAATACCTGCAGAGATTAAGAGAAGCTGAATGACAAGAACAAGATCCAAGCAATCAATACCACCACCCTGCCAGTTGTAAAATACCCTGCTGGGATAATAAGCCATAACCATACATTGAGGGTTTCACCAGAAGTCCAGCACGCCAAGACTGTACAATAAGCAGAAGAAAGGAGACCAAGGAGTACATCAGGAAGATGGTCACAAGTGAGAAATCCAATGGCTGGACAAAGCTGGACTGAAAAGAGGCACTAATCATGGCAGTGCAGGAACAAGCTCTAAGATCGATAGAGGCTGGGGTCTACAACACCAGGCAAGACCCCTGAGACAATCAGGCACATTACAGCAGGGGGGAAAATGCTAGCAGGCAGGGCATACATGAAATATCGTAACTAGGGGTATAATGACCAATCTAAGATCCTGTGGGACTTCCAGATACAGACGGCCAAACTGCTTATGGCTAACCAACCGGACATAGTAGTGGACAAGCAGAGGAAGAAGGTCATAGTGATAAATGTAACTTTACCAAGTCAAAGTGAGAAATACCAATGGCTAAGAGAGGAGCAAGAGAAAATGTGATCCTGTGGTATCTGGAGCGCTTAGGGCATTTACCCCTAAACTGGGTGAGTGGTTCAGATCCCAGGAACGGAATCAGAGATCTCTGTCTTGAAAAATGCAGTCCTAGGAACAGCAAAGATACTGTGCAGGATCCTCAAGCTCCCAGGCCTCTGGTAGAGGACCCAAGCTTGAAGCATAAAAGACTGCCTGCAAGCCAGCTGCGCTTTTTTTGATTTTTTGCACCTAATATCACATAATAGATCCAGTAGAGCAGAATAAGGGATTTTTATTTTTAAAAATGCAAAGGTCCACTTTATCTTCTAAACAAACATGATGAAACATAACATTAACAGTTACATTATAAGGTCAGTGGCCAGGGTGTCAGTGCCAGGTATGATTGACGAAGAGGTGCTTTTTGTTGGGAAATTGAAATGGTTCAACACTGGAAAGATAACCAGAGATAAAAAAAAAAAAGAGAGAATACAGACAAAGTAAATGGTTTTTCATTTTGGAGAACTTGTTGGAAAAACTCTTATCTCTATAAACAAAAGAATTTGTGAGCAATGGAAAAGATCTTGGAAACAGAATATTTCAAAATATTTATATTTTATTTCTGTTTATAGTTTGAGTAGCATTCAGTTTCAGCCAGGTCTGCAAGCAATAAGTCTGTGATGGTTACGATCATCAGCTTTTACCTGACAATAATGTAACTTTTAATTTGCTTTTTAACCAACACAAATATCAGTTATCCAGATATCTCCTGGCTTTTATCGGAAGCTCAGAAATATTGGTCTTCTCAATGTGTCTGTGTAGGTTTTCAGTCATCCGGGTCATGGTAGTCTAAAGAGCTTGGAAAGAAAGCAAGTGGAAGTCTTAAAGTTTCGTGAAGATATTTCACCTCTCATCCAAAAAGGTTTTTGAGTTCCAAAGTAAAATGGTTTAGGGTCCTAAGTATTTTAAGCCCTATTTGGGGTACCCTAAGAGGCTAACTGACCAACCACATGAGCCAAGATGTGAAAAAACATGGAGGGTTTCAGGAGGAAAGACATACAGTATACATGTCTTTCCTTCTGAAACCCTCCACTTTATTCACGTCATGGCTCATATAATATAGTCTGTTGTATGCTGCTGTTAAAGAACAATTTTCTCTTTAGTCTTAAATATACATAACATTAGATAAGATGGCCATGTTGTGCAATGAAAGACATGCTGGGGTAATGTCAGGGCTACAAAGGGCTACATTAACTAAATACGCACCACTTGCGCTTTTATTTAGCTTCTATTTGAGGCATTATCTCTGTGCCAACAGTTATTCAGATCCAGCCTGATGGGACGAATGAGTTTGTTTTCATGCTGCTTCACACTGAGTTCAGGACACCCTGTATATTTTATATTACCACAGCATTACAACATAAACACTTTGAGAATGTATGAAGGGGACTAGCTGCTAACTTTGAACTTTATTTTGCATGCAAGCAAAATGATTTAACTACCACACAGGATTGTAACTAGTACAATCCTGTATCACCAAAAGGTAATGCTACATTTGGTTACAAACAGGGAGTAGAAATATGTCAGTGTGCTTATTCTACTAAAAACACCTCAAGTCTAAAAGAGGGATCTGCAACAGGTGTCATCTTGTACCAAAACTGTTTGCCAACTGTGTTCATTCTGTGCATGAGATCTGCTATCTGAACAACATGCATTGCCAACTGTAAAGAACAGCACTGTGCAGTAATTATGTATACACCTCTGACTAAAAGAAGTCTGGGATTGTTCTGTAAATAATTCACATCTACACGACATACTCACGGATCAGACCTGTCGCGCTCTTAACTGACTTTATTATGATGAAGAAAGAAGTGACAGGAGATTTTCTTAAAATCTTGACAGCTACAGAATGCAAAGAATTATCTCAAGTCTTTTTGATTTGAGTGTTTTTGAGTGATTATGTGAAAATATATTTTAGGTGTTCTCCAGTTAGTGGAGGAACAACCTGCGATTAACCATATATGTATATTATGAGGTTTATAGGTTTTTATTTTGAAAACTCCACATTTTTAAAGTTATAATTAACTGGAAGAATAACATTACATAAAATTACAGCAGTTGTAAAGCCATTAGTTGATTGAGTAAAACATATTAAAACTGTTAAGGTCTACCATAGAAAATATGGCATGATTCACAAAAATTCTAAAATAAATAAAGAGATATGTCCTTCCAGATATACATACATACGTTTGCATATTTAATGTCTTCCTGATATTCTTTAAAGACTAACAGAAAATGTGAATATATAGAGAGAGAGGTATACACTGGTGTCCAATTGGTATATTTTAGCATTATACCACTTTCATAAATTTGTCGACACAATTAGTATAGCTTGGTACAAAAGCTAGAAGCACGGGGGTACTGCAAGCTCAGTTCCTGCATGTGTCTCCTAGCTGCCTTAATAGTTTAAAAAAAATCTATATTCTAAGTGAGGCTGGCATGTAGCTGCAGGAGATTGCTTGCTGTTGCCGGTTGAAGATAATCAATCGTGCAATTGCCTTGGACACTAGCAGACTGTTGCAGTTGGCCGTAGTTGGCAAGGAAGGAAGGATTTTGCTAACTACTTGCTTAGTGATAGTGAAACTGTGAAATTCCAACCAAACACGAAACAGTAACTGTTTAGCTTCGAATTAAAAGTTGGGACTTTTAAAACATTCGTTCTGGAAATAAACCCCAACTTTTCCTTTGAAGGTGAACGGTTTAAGTTTTTCATTTGCTTTGCACTTTTTCAATTTCACTGCAACTGTTTGACTGCTTGGTAGCTAGCTAGCAAGAGTTTGCAGACCAATCTGCACATTCCATGTAAACTATGGGTAACTGCAGCAATCTGAGTTTCCTGGTGCAGAAATTGGTGCTCTTTGTGACCAATTTCAACTGGTAATAGCCACCAAATATCCACCAACTGGTTGGTGGAATATGCTTTTTTCCCCCTAGCGATCAAAGGGAAAAAGTCTGCAATAGAATACTATAAACTACTGCTACTAAAATAAATAAATTAATCAGTTAATTTAAGTCAGCATTTGAATTAAGGCATTTTTGTTGTTGTAGGAGACAGAAACGGTTCCTCTTTTGATGGAGCTAGGCTTACACGTCACCCTTTGCTTCTAGTTTTTGCTCTGAGCTACGCTTCAAGGCACCATCTTTAATTTGACTATAGCGACAACAGAGCAAGAAAAGAATATTCAATTGTACCTGGATGTTCCTTCAACAGATTTGTAGTCTCAGCAGATTGTAGATAAGGAAAAGATAACTGAAGAGCTCACAATATTTGTTCAGTGTAATGATCCATGAGTGTCTTTCACATGTACAATATATGTAAGCATTTTTTTCTATCACTATATTATTGTACAGCATTGCTTGTATAATTTACAGGTAAAGCATGTATTTTAAACTTTTGTAAATCCAAAAAATAACCCTGTACAGATATATATAGAAATGTAGAAAGCAATTAAAAGAAATCAATTTTCATTTAACCTCTAATAAGCATGATAATAACCGGGGTTTAGTATGTATGTCCAGGCTGTATGTTAAAGATTGAACGAGGGAAACACTTGAAAAATCACCTGAATATCAAACTGTGTGCTATCTAAGGATGAACTCTGCAATGCATTTTTTGTGCCTTTTATATCAATTTATGTAATCTAGACAATCTTGAAAAGCTTGTGTTCAACCAAAATGACATTAAAATGGGTTTTGGGAAAAATCTACCAGTTTTTGCTGTCTTTGCTTCTTAGAGAGAGCACATTACAAGCTTTTAGCTTCCCCTTGTATTTTTTTGTTTTGTAATGATCCCGATGTTTGTAGGCGTGGACTGTATGCAGGTCAGTTAAACAGCTGGCCTCTTCTACTACAAAGCTGTTGTAATAGATGCACTGTTCAGCTGAACATTGTGCTGCTGTAATATGTAAAGCCTTCCCTGAAAAAGACATCATCATCTGGCAGCATATGTTATGAAACTGATTGATCTGTCCATCTTTACTTCTTAGAAACTTTGCTTTTTCATACCCAGTCGTCTTAATGACCTGTTGCCAGTTTACAAAAGTTGTAAAGTAGTTCTTTTTTTTAACTTTATTTGTCAATTTTCCTTAGACATTCACAATAAATGAAGGAAATAAAAGAAAAAAAATAGAGGCGTGAGTGAGAACAAATGGCAAGAACAAAAACTCGTGGTGCTACCTAAACATTAAAGAATGTCAGCCTTATAAAAGTAAGTCATTGTTCGAATTTATGTGCTTCGAGTCTTAAGTATAGTGCTGTCAGTGTTAATCTTGTTAAAATGACGTTAACGGCATTACCACATTAACATGGCAAATCTCTGTTAGCGAGTTAACATGTGGCTGCACGGCGTTAACGAGCTAACCGCGATATAACGCGTTCACAGCCCTCGCACTGGGCGATCCGCATTAACTCGCTAACGGACATTTGCTGTGTTATGCCGTTAATGTCATTTTAATGTCCTTTAAATGAGATTAACGCTGACAGCACTACTTAAGTAATAAGTTATTTTTTTCATTGTGGAAATTTGCTCCATGACGTCTCACCATTGCTTCAATCTCAAAGGATCACTTTGAAGCCAGTTTCTAGTAATAACTTTTGTACAGGCATCAGTTTAAACAGGTAAATGTCCTCACCATGAATTACTTCTGTGGGTGGTACGCCTAGGTACAAAATCTGTGGATCATTAGGTATTTTATAACTTAAGATATCCTCAAGTGGTTTGACTATAATTTCCCAGAAAGGTTGAACCTTTTCACATTTCCAAAAAATGTTAGTGATTGGCACTGATATGACTGCAGTCTCCAGCATTGCTGTAGGATTCCCAACTGTTTACTTTCGATGTGAGGTGTGATTAAAAAAAAAATCTTGTCAATTTTTTCCAGCCAAATTCTCTCCATTGTCCAGAGCAAGTAGAAGTGTGTTGTAGCAGACAGATCATCCCATGAAAGTTCTTCAATCTTCAGTTCTGATTCCCATTTTTGTGTTATCCACATTTACATTTGGAAGCATTTGTACATTTTTGACACAACCTATGATATGCCACAGTGACCATTTCTATTAACTCAATGCCCTCGTGAGAGACAGAGTTTCTGCTCTTAGTATTATAAAAGTGTCTCAAATAAAGATACCTAAATAAGTCAGAATTATCCAGCTGAAACTCCTCTTTTTGATGGACTTAAACACTTTTCTGTTAACCTACATACTGCTGTGATTCCGCCATCGCTCCATTTCGTAATGGATTATCCTGTTGACCAGTTCTGAATTCTGGAGAATGTGAGGGCTAGATCAGCATTTTACAATCTCCTTCGATTTTGTATTTGATAACCAGATCCCACCAGACCTTTAATGTCATTGCAACAATGGGATTTTGGTCCCTGTGTACATTTTGTCTGAGGGTAACTCAAGTCCTTAAGCTCAATATTAGAATAGTATTTTAAATGATTTAAATGATTTATTGATTTATTGATTAGCATTTAAAATACCTCAGTGAATACAGAACAAAGATCTACCACAAAGCAAGAAAGCACAAGACAAGGCTAATCAAAGGTATTGGCTGAAGCATATGCTTATTACGCCAACCCTTTTAACAAAAGATCTTTTAGCACGCAGCTCATGTACATAGGGCTCGAAGCAAAGAGTAAAACAAAACAAAGCAAACAAACAAACAAACACACACACAAAAAAAACTTTCCACCTTAGATAAGTAACTACATTAAATTAAATTTCATTAACATAACCAAAGCAAAACAACCAAGAGTTTCAGTATTATTATTTTGCTGTTTTCATTCTTGATTTATATATTTTTCTAATACTCTATTTTTAAACATGTTTTTAAACAAGGAAAATGAACTACAGCTTTTTAAATCACTGTCATAACTATTCCACAAGTTAAGTCCTCTAACAGAAACACATCTCTGCTTTACGTTTGTCCTTATCTTGTTTTTTTTTTAAGAAATCTGTTCCCCTTAAGTCATATTAACTCTCTCTGACTTCAAACAGCTTCTGAGTACTACGGCAAAGCAAGTTATTTTGTGCTTCATACATTATCTGTCCCAAACTAAATCATGAAATTTCAGGGTATTCAGATTAATAAACAAAATGTTAGTTGGTTCTATATAGTTCGATTGATTTATAATTCTTATAGCTCTTTTTTGTAACTTGAAAATAGGAAGAGTATTTGTTTTATATGCATTACCCCATATCTCTAGACAATAAGTCATATATGGAAGCAACAGAGAACAATAAAGTGTGTATAATGATTTCTTGTTCAGGATATGCTTTGTTTTGTAGAGAATAGCAATGGTTTTTGACATTTTTGTTTTCACATGGTTTATATGAGACTTCCAGCTCAGCTTATCATCAATTATAACTCCAAGAAATTTATTTTCGTATACTCTTTCGATTTCAGTTCCATTAACCCTGATTTTAGATACATCTTTCATTTGTCTAGTACCAAAAATAATACATTTTGTTTTGTTTATATTTAATGATAACTTATTTATATCAAACCGGTTTTTAAATAGCTTCGGAGTTCTTCTGACTCCTTTTCCACTGTAGTCAGAAGCTGTTCTAGGTTTTTACCTGAGCAATACAGAGTGGTATCATCAGCAAACAATACACATTTTAACAGTCTGGAAACACTACATGTGTCATTTATATATAATATGAATAATTTAGGGCCCAGCACAGAGCCCTGAGGAAGACCACAAGTTACCTTCAACTGGTTAGATTTTACATTATTGATTTTGACATATTGATATCTGTCATCCAGGTAACTTTTCATCCACTTGTATGCTATCCCTCTTATACCATAGTTCTCTAGGTTATTCATTAATATAGAATGATCTATTGTATCAAACACCTTTTTTAAGTCTATAAAAACACCAACAGTATATTCCTTATTAGTAGATATCCCTTCTACAAGTTCCATCACTGCCATCGAAGTGGACCTTTTCACTCTAAAGCCATATTGGTTATCACTTAGGAGATTATGCTTCTCAATATATTTATCAAGTCTATTAACAAATAACGTTTCTAAAATTTTTGAGAACTGTGGGAGTAGTGATATTGGCCTGTAATTGGTAAATTGACATCTCTCTCCGTTTTTATGGATTGGAATAACTTTTGCTATTTTCATTTTTGAGGGAAACATACCAGTTCGAAAGGACACATTACAAATGTATGCGAAAGGTTGCACTATATATTCTATAATACTTTTAACTAATATCATGTCAATACCAAAACAGTCAGTGGACTTTTTATTTTTAAATGTTTTCACAATGTTAATTATTTCTCTATGAGTTACAGCACCAATAAACATGGAGGACACATTCTGAGTAATATGTTGATTTAGGTTGTTATTATTTCTTGACTCTGGAATTTCTTTTGCTAAATTATAGCCAACAGGTACAAAGAAATAATTAAATTCATTTGCAATGTCTTTAGTTTTATCAAGTACAATATCTTTATCTTTTTTAAAATAGTCTGGATAATTCTTATTTTTTGAGGCCTTTTTGATTATACTATTTAATAACCTCCATGTTTCGTGTGTGTTACTTCTACTTTGCTCCAATAATGTGTCTTTCTTACTTGTTCTTATAATATTTCCTAATCTATTTTTATATGACTTGTACTTAATTTAAGCATTTTTTGTCCTCAGTTTTATAAATCTCCTTTATAGATTATTTTTCTTTCTACATGCATCTTCTATCCCCTTTGTGATCCATGGCTTATTTGATCTGTGATGCTTTCTAGTGATTTTCATTAAAGGACAATGTTTTTCATATAGTGAGATTACAGTTGATAAGAATGCATCATATGCACTATTTAAATCTTCATTTGCAAAAACCTCATTCCAATTGTGTTCCTTTAAGTCCACCTGGAGGGCAGCAATGGCTCTTGTTGTTCTATGTCGTATCACGTCAAATGTCTGATTCTTTTGTTTAGTTTTGATCCCAAAATAATTTTGAAAAATTGCAAAAACAGGAAGATGATCGCTTATATCAGTTATAAGAAGTCCACCTACTATTTCATAGTGAATTTTATTTGTGAATATATTATCTATCAATGTAGCTGTATCAATTGTTATTCTACTTGGTTTTATAATTACAGGGAAAAGGCAGTTACTATACATTGTATTGATGAAATCTGTTGTTTTCTGATGTCCATTTGGGTTTAGCAGATCTATATTGAAATCACCACAAATTATTTGCAGTTTTTTATCATTTAGGTTGCTAAACATAGCAGCAAGTTTCTCATTGAATGTGTCAAGGCGTGATCCTGGTGTCCTATAGATGCAACTTATAATTATATTGTTAGCTTTTTCAACATGGATTTCAATAGTAACACATTCCAATACATTATCTATGGTTCTTGACAATCTTGCATACTGTCGTTGCAAGATTTTTCTTGACAATCTTACAACGACAGTATTCTGGTGAACACCAGTAGATAGAGAGTATTATCAGCTGAGATGCTCTAAAACTTGGAATAGTCAGTCCTCCTCTTCCCTTATCTAGTTGGAGAGTTTTCAGTTTAACCCTTGGTTTTGACCCCTTCCAAATAAATCTACCCATTTGGCAAATTCAGCATCAGGGATATGCATTGGTAGTGAAAGGAATAAATACAACAGTCTGGGTATGACCTCTATTCTCGAATTGAGATCCATAACTAAGGGTGCCCATTTTGTTAAATCCTTTTGTATTGCATTATTAATCCTACTGTAATTGGTCTCGTATAATGTGTTTAGTTAGACTCCCAATATTTTAAATTTTCTGAATCCCATTTCATTTAAGTTTGTATTTATGTCTGATAAATTCAATGGCTTTGTAGTTTATGCAATATTTGAGTCTTAGAAATATTAAATTTATATCCAGATTTTCTTCCAAACTCTTCTAGAATAGTCCAGAGCTTTAAGAATATATGATCTGGGTTTTGGAGGTATATTATTATATCATCTGCGAAGAGACCTACACTTTGTTCTTCCTAACTCCTTTCAACTCATCACTTTTTCTTATATATTGGGCCAGAGGCTCAATAAATAATGTGAAAAGGGAGGGGCTTAAACAGCACCCCTGATGTGTTCCTCTGGAGCAGGGACTCGAACACCAACCCCTACTTGTGGGCTGTATATTGACGTGAAGAAATATAACACAATTTGGCCGTTGGAGTTACTGTTATTTTTAGGGAGGATTTGTTCGTTGTTGAGTGCAATGTTAAAATAAGTTATTTTAAAAGCAAAAAATTATTTAATATGAAGGCAACATGAGCAGAGAGTACAAACATGTTTGGGATTGGCTGTGTTAACTAAACACTAAAGTGGCCCTCCAATGAGATGGCAGTGCCATTTTAGATTGAGACCCCTGCTCTGGAGAGCTCAAAGCTGTCTGTCAAGTTTCCATTTATTTTAATTCTAGCCACTGGCTTATGACACAATGCTTGTATACATCTATTGTATTGATCTACTGTATACACTACTGTAACTCACTGTTTATGTGTCTTTACATGTGGAACATCTGCATGTTGTGCAAAACGCTGCAGTTAGGCTTCTGACTAAGTCCTCTAAATATTCACATGCGACATCGTTATGGGGTGGCTGTACCTCAGGCGGTAGAGCAGGTCATCTACTGATTGGAAGGTTGGTGGTTCGATTCCCTTGTTTCCCCTACTCTACATGCCAAATATCCTTGGGCAAGATACTAATGCCAAATTGCTCTCCGATGCATCCATCGGAGTATGAATGTATGTGTGAATGTTAGTTAGAAAGCACTTAGAAAATGTGCTTGTGGAAATGGGTGTGGATGGGTGAATGCACAAGTTGTGTAAAGCGCTTTGAGTGCTCAGAAGAGTAGAAGAGAGCTATATAAGAACCAGTCCATTTACCATCGTTGCTATTTCAGTTACACTGTGTGAATGACCACGGCAGACCCAATGACTTGAACATGCTTTGCAGCATACTTTATTCCAAACACGGTTGCTGTTACAAAAGACCGAGCTGCAGCTCTCCCGCTGCCAGCTCAACATACTATCACAGGACCCGGTGCAATACTTAAGTTGGCGGGGCATGATTGCGGATGCCGTGCAGGTGCGTCTGCCTTCCCTGCACGGCACTGCATGCCACGGCCCGCCACATACCCCCATCGCCCGACTGAAGCCAGGGAGCCATCCAGCCAAACCTACTCCCCCTCCCCCCGCGAGCGGGAGAGAGAATCGGCCCGGACTGTCGCCGTCCCCAGCCCCTGGTCCAGCAACAGGGATGTGTGAGTTCAGGTGTCCAGGCTTCCCTGGCACGGTATCTTCCGTCTCCTCGTGCAGCTCCTCCACTGCTCCCGGCTGGAGCGGCACCTCGCTTGCCACCTTCTCCGCTTCCGGGTGGCGAGGTGCCTCATGTGCCTGCTTCACCACCGGTAGACACGGATCCTCGCGCGCCTCCTCCACAAGCAGGCACGGACCCAGCCTGCCAGGTGAGGAGGCAGGCAACTCACCGTTTTAGAATTGCTTGTCTGTTTATGTTGTTTTATACTGACTCTATCAAAAGCCTTATCAGCATCTAGACTCACTAAGGCTGTAGGAATGTTATGTTTGTAAACTTAATTTATTATGTGCAATGTGCGTCTTATGCTGTCGACCCTTAATAAATCCCGTTTGGTCTTCATCTATCAGGTCACGGTGGAAGAGTTCCAATCTTCTGGTAACTACTGACATAAATAGTTTATAGTTGACGTTTAAAATAGAGATCGGCCGATAGGATTCTCAGTACTCCTTATTCTTGGCTGCTTTTGGTAGGATCAATATTGCAGCCTCTTTCAATGAGGGTGGAGTTTTGGCTTTTTTAAATGTCCAACTGAATGAATCCAGTAATAGTGGAGCTAGCGGTCCTTTAAAGATCTTGTACCATTTATTTGGGTAGCCACCCTTGCGCTCCGCATCCTCCTCCAGTGACGGCTTGGCAGGTTCCTCCCACGCTCACCGCGCGCTGACCTCTGGCTTGGGCTGAGCAGGTGGGTGAGCTGTTGGTGGACCCAGTGGTTGCTGCGTGGCCCTCCTCCGGGGAGCAGGAACAGGCGTAGGCCCCGGCTGGGTACAATAAGCTCCCATCCAAGGAGTGGGGATGGGTGTGGTGGCAGGCTGCATCCTGGCTCGTCACAATCTGGGGCTGGCACGGGTGCCGGAACGGTCCGGATGTCGGCCACTGCCATGCATTCGAGGGATGCCAGTGGGGGTGGTGGTGATGTCGGCCAGGACTGGATCTGAGCCGCCAGACTTGCGATCCTCTACGTGCAGAGCTCAACCCCCCAATGGTGGCCACCATCTCGGCCACCATTTCGGTCAGCTCCTCTCTCTGCTGGCCCAGTCCTGGGTCTGCCGTGCCTCCCTTCCTGGGTTTCGGCACCACTATGAATGACCACGGCAGACCCGATGACTTGAACATGGTTTGCAGCATACTTTATTCCAAACACACAGAGCTGCAGCTCTCCTGCTGCCAGCTCAACATACCACCACACACTGGCTTCCTATTGAATTCAGAGTCCATTTTAAGATCCTGGTTTTGACTTTTAGACCTTTGCACGGACTGGCACCAGCTTTCATTCCTGATCTTCTGCAGCCCTATGTCCCTGGCAGGTCACCGAGATCATCTAATCAGTGGACTGTGGAACTGTCTCCCTCTGAGCCTAAGAACTGTGGACTGTAGTCGCTTTTGGTGGTGGTCAGAGGGCCCGGTGGCGCCAGTGTCTGGCAGCCTCGCCAGTGTCCGGCAGCCTCGCCTCTGTCAGTGCGCCCCAGGGTGGCTGTGGCTACAATGTAGCTTGCCATCACCAGTGTGTGAATGTGTGTGTGAATGGGTGGATGACTGGATGTGTAAAGCGCTTTGGGGTCCTTAGGGACTAGTAAAGCGCTATTGATAGGTTTGTAGTTTAAACCTATTCGCTGGAACGTTCAAGGCAATTTAATTACACAGCAAAGCAAGGCACAAGTAGGCAACGTTCTTTGTTTCCATGCACGGGA
Organism: Oreochromis niloticus; assembly: GCF_001858045.2. Classification (NCBI taxonomy): domain Eukaryota; kingdom Metazoa; phylum Chordata; class Actinopteri; order Cichliformes; family Cichlidae; genus Oreochromis; species Oreochromis niloticus. Next base: position 1,866,355 of record NC_031971.2, read on the forward strand.
GAGAACCGGACAAGCGCCGTTCCTTCGCTTGACCCCAGTTGCTTTCGTCTGCTCCCCTGTAACACTGCTCTTTTATTGAGGTTACATGAATATGCATAGGGTCATTAACATATGACGTATACATACACACAAAGAGTACCTTGCCTGTGCATTGTGTAAGTACGTGTGTGTGTGTGTGTGTGTGTGTGTGTGTGGGGTCAGAGTGTGACCCCATAAGTGACTTCCCTAAACCTGCTGGTCTGGAAGACCAGCAGTTCATCTAAACAAAAGGCACTTAGACTAAAACAGATATAGATACGTTTATCCTACCATATTCAATTCAATTCAATTTTATTTATATAGCGCCAAATCACAACAAAAGTCGCCTCAAGGCGCTTTATATTGTACAATAGATCGCACAATAATAAATACAGAGAAAACCCCAACAATTATATCATATGACCCCCTATGAGCAAGCACTTTGGCGACAGTGGGAAGGAAAAACTCCCTTTTAACAGGAAGAAACCTCCGGCAGAACCAGGCTCAGGGAGGGGCGGGGCCATCTGCTGCGACCGGTTGGGGTGAAGAAGGAAAACAGGATGAAAGACATGCTGTGGAAGAGAGACAGAAATTAATAACAGATATGATTCGATGCAGAGAGGTCTGTTAACACATAGTGAGTGGCTGGAAAGGAAAAACTCAATGCATCATGGGAATCCCCGGCAGCCTACGTCTATTGCAGCATAACTAAGGGAGGATTCAGGGTCACCTGGTCCAGCCCTAACTATATGCTTTAGCAAAAAGGAAAGTTTTAAGCCTAATCTTGAAAGTAGAGATAGTGTCTGTCTCCCGAATCCAAACTGGAAGCTGGTTCCACAGAAGAGGGGCCTGAAAACTGAAGGCTCTGCCTCCCATTCTACTTTTAAATACTCTAGGAACAACAAGTAGGCCTGCAGAGCGAGAGCGAAGTGTTCTAATAGGGTGATATGGTACCACAAGGTCATTAAGATAAGATGGGGCCTGATTATTTAAGACCTTGTATGTGAGGAGCAGGATTTTGAATTCAATTCTGGATTTAACAGGAAGCCAATGAAGGGAAGCCAAAACAGGAGAAATATGTTCTCTCTTCCTGGGGCCTGTTCTTCGTACCTCGCTAAGTAAGTTAGCCGGATTTGAATGTTGACGATTTCGCGTGATCTTGGATCGTTCGGTTCTCCGAAGCTCATCTGGGACTTGCTGTCATAGCAACAGATCCGTAAGCGTAAACCTGCTCGGGAGCAGGTTTACTTTATGTAAACAGGATTAGATCGCGGCCTCTCAGGTATGTCCGCTGCAGTTATATGAAAGCAAGAGCGATATTTCGCCACTGTTTTACCATAAATAAATATTAGCAATGTAACTAAAGATAATGTATTTGATTCTTTTATTGATTTCATACAGATACATACAGGTCATTTCCGAAAAAAAGGGAAATGTACTATTAATCATTCTATTACATGTAGTAGATCATGTCAGATGTAATTCATATTTTAGAGTAGTAATAGTAAATTACTACGTGCAATCAAGATGAGACCACGACTATAAAAGCGAAGGTGGATTTGGGAAGTCTGTCGCAGCCATGTCCTGTCCGTTTGTACGCGAGCAAGGAAGGTGCAAGACTGATAAGGAGAGTTTACAGAATTTAGCGTATATTGCGGGATAGACAGGATCCTTTAGCTCGGCGCGACGGTGTGCTCATAGAGAGATATCGATTCTCCCGTCAGGGTATTATTTACTTTCTCTCTCTCTCTCTCTCTCTCTCTATATATATATATATATACTTACTGTACTGTATATACTTACTCCCGACTTACTGTGCATGCTTCAGTCACCCCTTGCATGGGAACAGGTAAAAGTGATGGAGTGTTATGTCAAACTACACACAAAAAAACCCACAATGTCAATAAATGTCACAGTACAAAAAGGGGTGTGACGAGGGGGTGCAGGACCACCACCTGTCTTTATTTGCTCTGCGCTTTTCTTGGTTGCTGTTATAAACAAACAAACACATTATTCCAGGGTCTCTTGTCATAGACTAAAAGCAATATAAGTGATAAATATTACCATTCTGTGGAATATTCTTATATTTCACTTTTACTTGTTCCCATGTTCTAGTGGGTCCTGTTGTGGCTCTAATGTGAAAGAGGATATGATGTAATATAATATAATGTGGAATAAAATAATATCACATGATATAATGTAATATCATGGATCACTTACGAGTTTAATTTGTCAGCAACTTTCTGCCAGCCCTCTCTCCTTGCTTTTGCAGCCTTTGCAGTGTTCCCCTGCGTTTTAATTAAACTCTGAAACTCCTGATATCCCTCAATCAAGAGTTCTTGGTCTGCTGCCGTGAAATACTGAGCGCGCTCCTTCGACATCTTCGCCGACCAATCACAGGGTTGCCGATCAATGTTTCTACTATCGATGCGTAGCCCCTTTTAAGCCACCCAGTGATCTCAGATTACTTCATCCAGCTATACTAATCGTCAACAACAGGTGTGTTCGGAGAACCGGATTAGCGAGCTCAAAGTTAGCGCGATGATTTGATCTTGGATGTGTCATTTGATCTTGGATGTAGTAAGCGAGGTACGAAGAACAGGCCCCTAGTCCCTGTCAGTACTCTTGCTGCAGCATTTTGGATTAGCTGAAGACTTTTCAGGGAGTTTTTAGGACATCCTGATAATAAAGAATTACAGTAGTCCAGCCTGGAAGTAATAAATGCATGAACTAGTTTTTCAGCATCACTCTGAGACAGGATATTTCTAATTTTAGAGATGTTGCGCAAATGGAAGAAAGCAGTCTTACATATTTGTTTAATATGTGTGTTAAAGGACATGTCCTGGTCAAAAATGACTCCAAGGTTCCTCACAGCATTACTGGAGGCCAAGGTAATGCCATCCAGAGTAAGAATCTGGTTAGATACCATATTTCTAAGATTTTCAGGGCCGAGTACAATAACCTGTTTTATCTGAATTAAGAAGCAGAAAGTTAGCGGCCATCCAGGTCTTTATGTCTTTAAGACATTCCTGCAGTTTAACTAATTGGTCTGTGATACCTGGCTTCATGGATAGATAGAGCTGTGTGTCATCTGCATAGCAGTGAAAAATTATGCTATGTCTTCTAATGATGCTGCCTAGGGGAAGCATGTATAATGTAAATAGAATTGGTCCTAGCACTGAACCCTGTGGAACACCATAATTGACCTTAGTGTGTGAAGAGGACTCTCCATTTACTTGAACAAATTGGAGTCTATTAGATAGATATGATACAAACCACTGCAGTGCAGTACCTGTAATACCTACAGCATGTTCTAATCGCTCTAATAGGATATTATGGTCAACAGTATCAAACGCAGCACTGAGGTCTAGCAGGACAAGCACAGAGATGAGTCCACTGTCAGAGGCCATAAGAAGATCATTTGTAACCTTCACTAAAGCTGTTTCTGTGCTGTGATGAGCTCTGAAACCTGACTGAAACTCTTCAAATAAGCCATTCCTCTGCAGATGATCGGTTAGCTGTTTGACAACTACTCTTTCAAGGATTTTTGATATAAAAGGAAGGTTGGAGATTGGCCTATAATTAGCTAAGACTGCTGGGTCTAGAGATGCTTTTTGAGTAAAGGTTTAACTACAGCCAGCTTGAAGGCCTGTGGTACATAGCCGATTATTAGAGATAGGTTGATCACATTTAAGATTGAAGAATTAATTAATGGCAGGACTTCTTTGAGCAGTTTTGTAGGAATGGGGTCTAAAAGACACGTTGATGGTTTGGAGGAATTAATTATTGAAGTTAACTCAGAAAGATCAATTGGAGAAAAAGAGTCTAACTTAACATCGATGGTACTAAAAGTAGCTGTAGATAATATTACATCTGTGGGATGATTATTGGTAATTTTTTCTCTAATGATAAAAATTTTATTTGTGAAGAAGTTCATGAAGTCATTACTAGTTAACGTTAAAGGGATTGTTGGCTCAGTAGAGCTCTGACTTTTTGTCAGCCTGGCTACAGTGCTGAAGAGAAACCTGGGGTTGTTCTTATTTTCTTCAATCAGTGACGAATAGTAAGATGTTCTGGCTTTGCGGAGGGCTTTCTTATAAAGCAGCAAACTATTTCTCCAGGCTAAATGATGATCCTCTAAATTTGTGACACGCCATTTCCTCTCCAGCTTACGAGTTATCTGCTTTAGGCTACGTGTTTGAGAATTATACCACGGAGTCAGGGACTTTGGATTTGAGGCCTTAGTTTTCACAGGAGCTACAGTATCCAGAGTCGTACGTAGTGAGAAGGTAAAATTATTAACAAGATAATCAACCTCTGTTGGAGTAGCGTTCAGATAGCTGCTCTGCTCTATGTTGGTACAGGGCATTGAAGAAGATAACAGTGGGTGGATTATATTCTTAAACTTAGTTACAGCACTTTCAGAAAGACATCTACTGTGATAAAGTCTACTCTCCATTGCTGTGTAATCAATTATTGTAAATGTAAATGTTATCAGGAAATGATCAGACAGCAGAGGGTTTTCAGGAAACACTGTTAAATGTTCAGTTTCTATGCCATATGTTAAAACAAGATCTAGAGTGTGATTAAAGTGGTGGGTGGGTTCTTTTACATTTTGAGAGAAGCCAATTGAGTCTAATAACAGATTAAATGCCATGTTGATGCTGCCATTTTTAGCATCTACATGGATGTTAAAATCACCCACAATAATTATTTTATCTGAGCTGAGCACTAAATCAGATAAAAAGTCTGAGAAATCAGAGAGAAACTCTGTGTAAGGCCCAGGTGGACGATAGATGATAACAAGTAAGACTGGTTTCTGAGTTTTACAGCTGGGGTGGACGAGGCTAAGCATCAGGCTTTCAAATGAATTAAAAGTCTGTGTTGGTCTTTCGTTAATTAATAGGCTGGTGTGAAAAATTGCTGCCACACCGCCCCCTCGGCCTGTGCTTCGAGGTTTCTGGTAGTTAGAATGACTCGGGGGTGTTGATTCATTTAAACTAACATAATCATCCTGCTGCAACCAGGTTTCTGTAAGGCAGAGTAAATCGATTTGTTGATCAATTATTAAGTCATGTACTAACAGAGACTTGGAGGAGAGAGACCTAATATTTAATAATCCACATTTCATTGTTTTACTCTTTGGTTCAGATGTGGATACTGTATTGTTCTTTCGTTGTGATTTTTTTATGTTTAAGTTGTTTATTGCTGGTTTTTAGTTTGTTTTTTGTCTGTTTGGGAGCTGACACAGTCTCAATGGAGATGGGTTTTTGGGGGGGTAGCAGGAGGAGAGAAGCTGCAGAGAGGCGTGTAAGACTGCAACTCTGCTTCCTGGTCCCAACTCTGGATAGTCATATTTTGGGGGGTTTAATGAATTTGTCCATATTTCTAGAAATGAGAGCTGCTCCATCCAAAGTGGGATGGATGCCGTCTCTCCTAACAAGACCAGGTTTCCTCCAGAAGGTTTGCCAATTATCTATGAAGCCCACATCGTTTCTGGGACACCACTCAGACAGCCAGCAATTTAAGGAGAACATGCGGCTAAACATGTCACTCCTGGTCTGATTGGGGAGGGGACCAGAGAAAACTACAGAGTCCGACATTGTTTTGGCAAAGTTACACACCGATTCAATATTGATTTTAGTGACCTCCGATTGGTGTAACCGGGTGTCATTACTGCCGACGTGAATTATGATCTTACTGTATTTACGTTTACCCTTAGCCAGCAGTTTTAAATTTCCTTCAATGTCGCCTGCTCTGGCCCCTGGAAGACAATTGACTATGGTTGCCGGTGTCTCTAGCTTCACATGTCTGAGAACAGAATCGCCAATTACCAGAGTTTGACTCCCGGCGGGTGTGTCGCCGAGTGGGGAAAAACGGTTAGACACATGAACAGGTTGGTGGTGTACCTGGGGCTTCAGTTTAAGACTATAAAACAATAAGACAAGGTACGACCTCTCCCCTGCTCCCAGAGTGCTCTGGAATGCACACAAAGTTTGCAGACTATTAAGGATCAAACCTCTACCAATCTAAAACTAATTATAAAACTCTAAGCATATATAAGTAGATATTTCTAAGCATAAATGACAATCAACAATACAAACCTAACAGCTATACAAATACAGGCCATTTACCATTTACCAAACAGTTAAAAACTCACCTTTTTAGAATTGCTTTTGGTTAATTTTTGTCTGTTTATGTTGTTTTATACTGACTCTATCAAAAGCCTTCTCAACATCTAGACATATGGCATCTAAGGCTGTAGGAATGTTATGTTTGTTGACTTAATTTATTATGTGCAATGTGTGTCTTATGCTGTCGACCCTTAATAAATCCTGTTTGGTCTTCATCTATCAGGTCACGGTGGAAGAGTTCCAATCTTCTGGTAACTACTGACATAAATAGTTTGTAGTTGACGTTTAAAATAGAGATCGGCCGATAGGATTCTCAGTACTCCTTATTCTTGGCCGCTTTTGGTAGGATCGACATTGCAGCCTCTTTCAATGAGGGTGGAGTTTTGGCCTTTTTAAGTGTCTAATTGAATGAATCCAGTAATAGTGGAGCTAGCGGTCCTTAAAAGATCTTGTACCATTTATTTGGGTAGCCATCGCACCCTGGACTTTTCTTTATCTTCAGTCTACTAATAGCCTTGGAAAGTTTTTCTTTAGTGATTGGTGAGGTTAAAGTGTCATTTTGAAAGGTTCCTACAGAGGGGAGGACTAATTTAGCTAAATAATCTATAATTTCTATCAGTTGGTTTAGTGAATCTTAGTTTCTTTTCCATCTCCTCAGTTGACAAGTTGGATTATTATTAAGAGTTACTTCCAAGTCTCCACTCCTGTCTCTGTGTTGCTGTTTTTCTAAAAGTCTCAATTGTTGTTCTAATTTAGTTTGCAATATTGTTTTCCTTTTATTTAGGTAGGACGTCCTTGATTTCAAGTTGCCCTTCATCACTGCCTTAACTGCATCTTTCACTATACGGGAAAATTGTCTCTCCCTGTCTCCCTGTCTGTCTAGGGTTGTTTCTCCCATAATGTAGGGTCTGGCAAGCTATAAAACTGCCTCCATCCTAACTGTCCAACATCTTTACTCCTGCTGCTGGTGCCGCTCCTCTGTTCTAATGAATTGAAGAGGCTGTGATGTCACGCGTGGAATAGGAATGGCCTTATATCATCTATATCATTTATCTTCACGTCTTTGAAACTCCCTCAGCCTTTCTTTTACTCTGCGCTGTGGAGGGTCGGTTTTGTCGCTGGGGGTGGGGCACCCATTGCCATCCCAGTATCTTGTGCAGGCGAGATACTGCAGTTTTTTCCTCCAACGGCGATGCCGGTGCCTCCGTGTTAATACCACTTACTTTTGCAGACTTTTGTTGTCCCTGTCACAATTGTTGTGAGACATATTCCTGTCATCAAAGTCAAAATTACTGTATTGTTTTTTTCTTGGTTCGTATTCTCAGTTTGAACATTTGATATGTTTTCTATGTCATATTATGAATAAAATATGGGTTTGTGAGATTGGCCAATTATTGCAATTGGTTTAATTTACATTTATTTACACTTTATTTATATACATGCAGCATACAACTTTTTGGGATCTGGGGTTATGACATTTTGTAAAGTTTTGTTTGATTTTCTTTTTTCTCATTTAGGGATAGGCTGAGATACTTATTACGACTGTTCTCCCACCCCTGATATTGTTTTAAAGGTTACGTATGTTAATATTAAATAAGCTCCTAATGAGTGCTAGACATTGTGCTCATGCATTGCTAAAACTGCTAAAAATGTTTCACAAGGCTTTTTATGATATTTCTGTACAGAGCTGGATGAAGTCTTTGAGGTGATTCATAGGTAATACAAAATGTTATTGTATTGCTTCCAGGTGTTGTCGCCTTCAGAGCAGAGTGGTTTGTCGCCTCCCTCTCCAGACTATCGGACAAAAGGCCAGAGTGATGAGAAAGAGCATTTTCACATCCTTCCTCAGCTGCAGGCCAAGAGGGCTGACTTTTTAACTGTCATGCTGACTGGTACTTTGCCTCAGAGGCGGAGTTTTGCCACACCAGATGAAGAAGTTCCAGAAACCCCAGGGCCAAAGGATGACGACGTTACAAAGAGTGAGTCCAACAGTGAGGTAAGTCAGAAGAGTACTGAACGTAGCCAGGATGCTGCGCCTTCAACACTGATGGCTGAGGACCAGAGGGGCCAGAAGGAGCATGCCTCTGCTGCTGATGCAGACCCAGACCTAGAGGATGCATCCAAAACCCTTGTCCTATTCTCCCCAGGAGATACTCGCAAGTCTCCTTCTGGTGGCGATCACGTTCTGGATGGTGAGTTGGCTACACCATGTGCTCTAACATCCCGTAATGACCGCCTTCTAGTTGGGGATGCAATACAGCCTGAACCTTCAGAGACTGGCCGTTTGTCCCCAGCTCTCAGGTCAGACCTGAGGCCTTCCACACCCATTGCTCCTGGTTCACCCCCCTTCACCAAAGTTGAGCGTACTTTCATTCATATTGCTGAGACATCACACCTCAATGTCATGTCTTCCAAGGAGGGTGACCGGGAAGTCTTTACCATCATGAATAAATCTGATATAGATGCTGACACCCATAAGAAGGTGGAGGGAGCACCAATGATAGAAGAGTATCGAAAGGACTCAGTGGAAGACCAAACTCAAACAGACAAATACCCCAAAACTGAGAATGGTCCATCTACTGAGCTGGCCCCGTCTTTGGAGCCTGTTCCAGAAGCAATGTCACCAACTGACGTACATAAAGATCGGTCACAGGAACTTACAAAACAACCACCACCAAGTGAAGACGCTGCCAAACTTCAGACAGCAGAATCAAAAGTACTCTCTGCCATCAAGCCCAGAATCCGAAGCCGAATTCCAGTCCTCATTTCTATGGAGGAGGATTCAGGCTCAGAGCAGTCCTTATCTCTCTCGGCTCGGGTCCGGCTTCAGCATCGGGCCAGGCAGCTGGACTTGGCCCATCTGCTAGTTCAGAAGCAACACACTCGCTGGATGAGGAGGAGAATGCTCTCTGGTACATCATCGTCGCTGTCGTCGGGGGACGATGAGCGTCGAAGGCCTTCGGAAACCTTGTCCACTGCAGGCTCAGAGGAAGACACGCATACATCAGATGAGTCCAGGTGGAGCTCTCGTCTTAAAACAACTGAAGAGCAAGGCTTCAAAGAGTGCAGGAGCAAGCTCCCCAGGCCAGTTACCCCCATAAAGCGGTCTTCAGGCGGGCTTGGTAGTGCTGCTCCTACTCCTACTCCTGGCTTAATTAATGGGTATGATTTAGTTTCTTTGTTATAGTGTACCCACAATAATTTAAGCAGTTTGATACATTTTTTATAGTAAAATACATTTTCAAAATTTTCTGTTCTCTCCACAGGAATCAGAAAATTGGACTAAGCACTCTAGTTACCCCCCCAAAATTCAGGCCTATTTCTCCTGGGTCCTCCTTGACATGTCCCCGTCCCTCAACTGTCCCTGCTCCATCTGGCAGCCCTCGAATGCCCTTGCGAGTCTTGTTTGGAACCAGACGCAGCCTTAGCTCATCCCACTGCAGGACTGACAGTCCCTCTCCTCAGAGAGTATGTCCATCTAGGCAGCCCCTCTCGGTACGAGCCCCAACTGTCCCCATGCTGCCACCCAGGACTACAACCACCATGCGACGCAGCGCCTCGCAAGAAGCCACCACACAGTCCTCTTCTACCACCATGCCTGCTAGGACCAGGCCAAAAACAGCCAGTACAGCTAAGGGGAAAGCAAATTCTAGAGAGAAGGTTGTGCTTGCTAGATAATACAAAGACACTTATCTCCAAGAATTTGTGAATAATCAGTTTTTGGACCAGCTATGCCTCAAAGGTTTTCACCTTATTCAATATTAGACTGTGATGCCACAATGACTTCTTTCAATTCATTTACTATATACATACATACATACATATTTTTTTTTCCAAGGACAGCTAATTGAACTGACTACCTGGGCTTCCATTTATCTTATTGTCATACAGGAGCATTACTGCCATGGTGCTATGGATACGTCTGCTGCTCCCTGGTTAGTCCCTAATGAAACTGCTGTCTGAAGCTGAGAATATTCCAACAAGTCCAGTTTCAGACACTTTCACCTAATACACTACTCCCGGCTTTCCGTGGCTATATTATTCTTGAACTGACAATATCCTATTTGGTTCACATTGCATGGTAAAGTATATCAGAGAAACATTGAATCTGTAGAGGAAACATAACATGTACAAAAATCTGTACCCCTTGCCTATTGGTTAAAGAAAAAAAAAAGAATAAATTGGACTTGTTTGAATACCCTTACTGTGATAATGTGAGACTCCTAACCTATATTCATTATGACTGCGGATAAAGTGAAGAGCTGAACGTGAACATATATCGCTCGAATGCTTGCCTACTCCTTATGGTGTGATAATGGGCATGCTTTAATCATTCTATTATATCTTGGTGTTTTTAGTTTGTTTATGCTTTGAATTGTACATAATAGAATCATTTCCCATAAAGACATCTTTATTTTTATCTTGCCAAGCAAAGTGTAAATGAAGTCTTTAATCTTTGGTTCCAATTTGTTGGCATTATGCCTGGGTTTTATGCATGAGAAAAACAGGGTTAAGCATGAGAAGAAGTTATACCTGCTTTAATTCTGTTGGCAATACAAGTCTGGACTGTGTATATGGGATTTCTGGGACTGAGGCGTGAAGTAAAGTTTTGATCATGTGGCAGAGAGTCTTGTCATTCTTTTCCCCCTGGTATCTGTAACTAACATTCAGAACTGACATATATCATCACAGTGGGGTGCAATGACTTTAACAGAAAGGCATGCAGAGATGATTTTTGCATAAATTATCAAAAGTAAAAGTAGTTCATCTGCAGAAAAATGTTCCCCATCTGTGTTAAGTGGATTAATGTTACTTTTGCAGAGTTTAAGACTGAGCTCATTTGAAAGACTGTTTAATTGAGTAGCATCATATCGATCCAGTGGCTGTCCTGTGAGGACCTCTGGAAAAAAAAAAGTGTATTAAAAGATTAGTAAGAAAAATATCGGCTGAATTAAATGGCTTAACTGTTAATACCTGCAGGGAGAATTCAAATATGAATGAAAACTTATCATGGTCAAGCCATTTAATTCAGCTGATTTTCTTGGGGGGGCAAAACAGTTAAATGTATTACATTCAGATATTCTATTAGATACAAATCTAAAAGTGCTGCTGAACCTGCACCTGGTCAACATGCATCTTTCATTATACTGGAAGTGGTTAGAGTCTCCATCATCATCAAAGTTTTCCTTGCTGATATACTAAAGCTATACTTTTCCACACATTTCCTCTACATCACACATGTTGCCCAAGGTGGTTAGCAAGGGGAAACTCCTTTGTTATCTCACAACCAGTCGCGGCTAATGACTAATCTCAGAGCAGTGAAAGCAGACCAGTGGCTGCTGGCCGTGCATGTTGATCTCCCATCAGTTTACAGTCGCAGACAAGCGGCTTATGAATCTGTTTTTCAACAGGTTCAGTACTGGACCCCCATGTTGCCTCCCCTCACACAGCGCCAATATTAAAACTTAAGAAGAACGGTAAGAAGACCTCCCTGCTTCCTGCGTGTCTGTGTTGAAAATAGCCTGCTGGGTGCATGTGTTAAGTGTAGATGTGTTGTTCTTCGATTCTGCAATATAATTATAACTTTGGAAATAAGTGCAAATCTCATATTGTTACAGTCGTAATGTCAATAAGACGATTCTTCATAGCTCACGCTTTAAAATACATAACTTGACCTCATGAAAGGTAATAATTCAATGATAAAAAAGGCATCCTTTAAATACAGCGGCACACTGTAAGGATAATTCTGACAATAAAGCCACTGTATTAACATGAATTTCCTTTCTCAAAATGTTCTGCTGATAACAGTTGAAAACATGACAACTTAATGTGGGAAAGCTGTGTTATTAACACAAAACACCTGTATTTGCAACACATTCACAGAGGATGAGACACAAATGCAGAACACAGATTCTGGTTAAAAAAAAGAAAGACAACCAGGCCACTAAACAGTGTACAGGGGTCATCAAATAGTAGTTCAATGATGAGAGATCACTGGAAAGAAATTAACATGATTCATTGGTATTTGGCGGTTAGTCTTCGATGGCCCTCAGCAGAACAGAACCCCAATGGTGATGGGGATTAGAGTAGGACCCCCGGAGTCTAGATGCTTGTGGTGGAGATGAAAATGGAGTGATGAGAGGTGGTGATGGAGAGGAGGTGAGTTGAACAAAGGAGAATGACAGATGCGCAGTGAGAGTTAAAGTACATGGTGTGAATGCTGATAGGCCTGAAGAAGGCCGTGAGAAAGATCATTGGACTAGACCGATGATGTCACAAACAACTTGACAGCATGGAAAAGTGGAAGTAATGTAAAGCTTAGATTTAGCCGGCAACACCTGGGAGCAGACAGATGTGAGACTATAGCTCTTCCTTATCCTTCAATTTACCATTTTACAATTGCTCGTTAAAATGACTGTAACTCCATCATTGTTTTTGCGAGAGAAAATGCAAACTGTTTCGAAAAGAAGAGGAGCTGAGCTTTACGGGGATATTTGGTGTATTGCAGTAGCACAAAGCATTCACAAGCTACTGCTGTCTGAACACAGAAAAATCAACTCCGCTGAGATTTTACTATGGATGCTTTGCACTACTGTAACTCCTCAACCATTTGGGCTAGAGAGAAATTTCAAATGGTTACTGAACGATGAGAAGACAAGATTTACGAAACTCTACAATGCACCATTGCACAAGCAGTGACAGTCTAAACATGGGTAAGAATTGATGACACATGGAGTACAGAGAGGCGGGTGTATAGAAGTGGCAAAGCCCAAAAACATCTGGGGGTTGAACTTATGCATATCTTCATTACAAAAGAACACTGAAACTGAAAAACACTGAAAAACTTAACAAAGGGTCACAGCTGAGTATATTTATTGAATTACCACCAATTACAAAAAAGGAAAAACTTGTAAAGGCAGCAAAGTAAACTGAGCAGAATACAGAAAGACAAGTTATTACAAAATAAATAAGGAAATGACTTCAACCTCTGCCTGAATTACTTAAATGTTTTATAAATTCAGTTCAGTTCAGTTCAATTTTATTTATACAGCGCCAAATCACAACAGTTGAGGCGCGCTATATTGTAAGATAGACCCTACAATAATACATACGGAGAGAAACTCAACAGAAAACCCTCACTAGGTTTTGGATAAAGTGTACACTCACAAACCTGCATTTGAAATGTTGGCTACCATAGCAGTATAGTATTGCAACATGGGATTTGGATCTTCTAACTAAAATATCAAAATAGGAACATAAATAGTGCCATCATTGCCAGACCTGGCCCACATCTGGTTGACATACACCCTGCCATGACACCAGTCAGTCAGAAGTGCCAGCTTGATGCCGGATCCGGACCAGACCGGTTTTCTATAAGCCTGGGCCACATAAACCAAACCATAATCGGCCCAGATAAGGCATGCCATCACATAAACAGTGCCATCTATGCCAGTCCTGGCCCACATCTGGATGACATACCACTTACCATGCCAGATGTCAGCCAGCAGTGCCGGCTTGATACCAGATCCTGTCTGTTATGTGGGTGAGTGGATCTAACATCTCAGGGTCACCTGATTCAGCCCTAACTATATGCTTTAGCAAAATGGAAAGTTTTAAGCCTAATCTCAAAAAGTCCGTCTGTCAATGTCTGTCTGCAAATTGGAAGCTGGTTGAACAGAAGAGGGGCCTGAAAGCTGAACACTCTGCCTCCCATTCTACTTTTACAAATCCACCAACATTTTGTCTTTAGATTAGATTGTCTTTTTGGGAATTCCTCAGTTTATTCTGCCCAGTTAGCTGGTCCATTACGCTTCCTTCCTTCCTTTTAGGTTATTTCACACGTATATTTGGCATTTTTGGCATCTCCATGTCAATGGACGAAATGTGATCCTGTAGTCTATAAAAACTTGAAACACAACAGTCAACAGTCAACTTCAATCCTGTCTTGAGATTGCTTATTGTTTTGTCCAGCATTGGTCCAAATTCTAAAGACACCTTTTTTTCTTTTTTTGCAAGGCTAATAATGAGTAAGGCTCATAAGTCCAACTCCAGGTCCAGCCTTGTCTACTGTAGAGGACTTGTTTTTGAGGACCTGCACTTTAGTGGAAAGCTTGTTTCCATCTAATCCAATTATCACTTTTTGAAGAAATTCACATGTGTATCGCAGGTTCTTAGTTTAAACTGTAGATCAAGCCAAACAGGACTTCACACCTATTTGGCACATTTTGCAGTACTGTGCATTCTTCAGTGATGATACTAGCATCTTCAGGCAGATCCATCTCATCTGCTGCCTCATGTCTCACAATGTAGATGCCCAATACTACTTTCTCCATTTGTCTCACAGCGCCAGAATCACTGCATGGCAGAAAGTGCACACACATTAACACGTATATCATTTGTAAATTGTTTCATTAATACTGCCAATTTATATTTTAGGTATAAGGTTGGTAATTATCTATATTTTCTCTTTTCAGTAAACCCTAAGAGATGACCAGAACCATCAAGGAATACACAGTTAGTAAGATTTAGTGTATATTAACACTCATAACTTGTTTGCACCACAGATCTCTTGTCTTATTGTGGTTCATGGAGAAAAAATTCCATGGTTTACTAGTGGAGAACAATGGCAGTATTAATAGCACACCGATAATATTTCCACCTCAACCATAACTCAAAAGTCCCATTTTCAGTATAAGCAATGCGGACAAGTTTTTAAAATAAAAAAATGCTGTGTAATTTATTTTTTTTAAACAGATTTTCTTTGTTAGTTGGGCTCCAACGGTGTTGCAACTTACCAAGAACTCTTTAATAAGGCATTCAGGATCTTCATTCAACTAGACGCATAATGCTTTGAGTATGTTGCCACACCTAACTTCAAGACCTGGATTCTGTTGAAGACGGTTTTTAGACTAATTCTTTTATTTACATTATCCTGTAAATGAACATAAATTCTCTGCAGAAGGCACATATTTTCTATATGGAACCTGTATAGCTATAACCTGTAATACTCTCGTCCTATTTCCAGGATCATTGTTGCATTTTTATTTTTAAATCAACATTCTGTGCAGAAGAAAAATGAAGCATCAAACGCTCCTTTTTAAGTCCACAGATCCTTAAGCTGAAACCCTGGAGTAAGAAAGTTTAGAACCACAGACATAATAGCTGCTACCCCTGGGACTTTACATTTTGTCAAGTAGACTAAAAGATATAAAGCCTGGTTATATCGAACTTGCTTCCTGGTTTACACCTCAGTGTCAAGACCTTAAACAATCACAAACTCATTCAACATGCATACCTTGTGCATGGTTGCCATGATCTGTCTGATACTGTGTCCTGCTGTCCCCCCATTCTTTTTAAACACCCTTAGTAGTTTGCTGGAGTAATGATCCAGTTGGACCAAAAAGATTTAGACGAGAGGACTGTGGTGATGCGGGTGAACTCTGCATTAACCTGAAAACACTTTTAGCCAAGTGTATCTCAGAGCAAGCTAAAATTGATGTTGATCAGCTATAACATATTCTACGTAAGAACATCTGGTTTTGGTTGGAAGTTTTCAGGTGCAGGGTCACTGACTTGCATGTTGTATGCTATGCAGAATGAGTATTGTAATATAAGCAGAACAAGCGCATAATTCCCACTTTTTTTATCAGAGTCAGAAGAATTACAGCTACACAATGAAGTCCACAGTTTTCAAATTTAAAGGATTATTCCTTATGCATAACCTATGAGAATAAAATACAAAAATGATATAACATTACTGCCGGAAAACAGAGCCGGCCATCTGTTCTTGAACTCTGCTGTGAAGGGCTTGCCTTCAATGACTTTGTGTCTCCTTTAGGCAAAGGTTTGTTCCATTTTATAGTTGATTAGCTCCTCTTCTTCTTCTCCACCTGTAATATGAGTGCTTGTCCTTTCTGTTCAAGGTTTTCTTTAGTTTCATCTGCTGGGTAATCAGGATATAAGTAACTTCTGCTTTCCTGGACTTTTTAACCTGGTTTGGTCTTTGACTTGTGGCACCTCGCTTTACAGAATTGATGCAGCCAATGTTCCTTAGTGTGTGGTAGTTTGCCATTTTGGACTTTAAACTTTTTTTCCATTGATAGAAGCCTGTCACTGTTCCTTGTTCAAGAATACCTGACCATGAGTCACATCATCAAACTCAGCACTTGAAGGATAAACTTTGTATTTTATCAATCAATTTCTGATGCCAGTTCATGAAATTGCCAGACAATGCAAAGTTCCTTCTAATCTTTTCGTTAAGGACCTCAACTGAATCAGGTATTCCAGTGGGCAGAATTCACTTTGATGCATTATCAACTCCAAGGACAACTCTCAGGACTGCCGGCATCTTGTGTTCACTCTGATAAAAAAAAAAAAGGACACATTTCTTAAGGAAACCGTTTTAATTATTACCAGTGTTGTATTGAGTTTAATTTTCTGAAATGAGAAAACCATTGCGTTTCTATAAGATCTAAAATTGTGTTGTATTTCTTGTATCTTTCCTCTCTTCCCTCTTTTTTCCCCTTCACTTTCCTTTCTGGCATTTCCCCCTCTGCTTTAAAATCAGGTTTATATGACAGCTAATAATAATAATATCATAATAATGATAAAAAATATTGGCATTGGCCAGTGGTACCCCTCTGCCTCCTAGATAAACCTTTAAATTTCAAATTAATTGCAAAATTCTATGTTGCTTTAGCAATTGCATTCATTAGATTTTCAGAAAAGTTGACCTCTGAAAACGTGAGAGAGGCTTTCAGTTAAAATGCAAGTTTTTTTCACACCAAAGCAGCTTACCCCCTTTTCTTTGTTCTGCAGCGAAATACTCTGATTTTACTTCTTACTCCCGAATGTCACAAAGCTGAGCTGTACAAAATCGATAGATTTGATTGGTTTTGCACAACAGTGTGAGATAGATTGAGCACCAGTTTCTACCAGGAGGCAAGTTAACTAAAATCCTATAAATCACACAAAATGTATGTTTCTTGCATGAAACAACAGATTCCAAACCTGGAAGTCATTAATATACAAACACAAGGAAATCCTTAAATCCTCACATGAAAAAAAAAAGGACTGTTTCACCCAAGGGCGTAGATTTGGTTTTGGCATTGGTGGGGACGGATGATTCAACCACCGAACCCCGCCCTGTTTCTTTTTTTTCCCTTTTTGTCTTTGCTTCTTGATAAAAAAAAGGAGAAATATACTTGCCTACATATGCTATTCTACATGCTTTTAAACCATTTAAAATCACAATTCATAATTTTATATGTGAATTATATAATGTTAAGTTACTATTAAACAAATGACTAAGTATTTTAGACTTTAGTTTACTTCAGCCATATTCCATATAAATCAGGTATCATACAAAAATAAAAATAGCTTCAAATACAGTCATGACAATAAAAGAATATGACTTTAAGGACTTAACAACATTACTTCAGTTATAGTGCACCAACATCTCTTATACATTAGCACTAAGTGAACACTGAATGACCTGGTGGTTTTTGTCCATAAAACTACTCATCTAAGATTACCACAAAGTAAAAGATCTCTCAGCAAAATTATGCAACATTTTAGGCACTATTGCCCCGATCAAATCAGTGAGCTGGGATTTTTTATTCTAAACATGAACTACTGTTACAGCAACAGACATGGACTACTGGTGGCCCACACAACAACTCAATGTCCACTATGTGAAGGAGCCAAACACATGCCTTCTCCTCTCGTTAACTGAGATGAACTGCTGGCATATTTGTTTTACAGCTATACTGTCCAGTCTCTCCTGGTGGACATGGCAACACGTTATTCATGGTTACATACAATTTTAGACAGATGTGGGCCAAAGCCTAGCACATACTTGCCAACATTGAGACCTCAGAATTAGGGAGATATTCAAAAGGGCTGTTGGTGGGGGGCAGTGTTGGGCAAGTTACTTTGAAATAGTAATTCAATTATAGTTACTAGTTACTTCTTCAAAAAAGTAACTGAGTTAGTAACTGAGTTACAATATTGTAAAAGTAATTAATTACTTGGAAAAGTAACTAATTACTAATTACTAAAAAAAATTAAAAAAAACAAAACAAAGAACGTTTGACCCTCTGGGGTCCAGGGTATAATTGGCCATTTTTTTACTACTCTTGATTTTCTCTCCACATTTTACCTTTAAAAACTATTTGCTTTGCCTTGTTTGGTATCATTCTTTTTAGCACAACCTCGCGTGCCTGAATTTACAGTTATGTTCTCATTTTGTCATACTGTATAACCAGAATTGATCTAAAATCAGACAAAAAACATAAAATCAGAGTAGAAAAAGTTATATTTTTACTGTAACAACCATAAACATGTTTAATGAATCATATTTCATAACTTCAAATGCAAATATTAATTGTCAATTTTAAAATCCTATGCACAAGTTTTGCAAATAACAAAGTTATTTGCATCATTTACCTTTTACCCTTTTTAAAATAACCATTTCAAACTATTTACAGAACAATCAGCTGTTCTTCAATAAGATGCCACACAAATTATTTGTGCCAGTCCAAAAAAAATCATTTCTGTCCACTATAAAGGAGAACATCACAGCCTGATACCTGCAGGTCTGACAGCAGCAGGTGTATCACTCCTGTTTCTACCTGGAGACAGCAGTCGCCTCATTGTTCTGACACACAACACAAAACTATCCACAACACTACACACTAACTACACAAGACAGCACATTAACTACACACTCCAAACACGCTAAACGTCACAAATCTCACATCTCAAAACTCGCTCTCTCTTTTCCTGCTCTCTCTCTCTCTTTCTCCCTCTCTCTCTCTTTCTCTCTCCGTCACTCCTAAAACTTTTTTTTGTTTTGTTTGTTTGCTCATAAGCAGAGAGTGCTTGCTAGCGCTAATGTGGTGAAACTATTGAGGAAAAAACGCCGCGTATATCTTGTTTATCATGACTCTGGTTTTACGTGGCCTATCAACACAGTTTAAAAACTGGCACCTTGTTGCTTTGTCTTTAAGTGGTCATGTGATTGACTTACCACGACTACTTTATTCTTCCTCATTCAAACAGCAGCACTCATGCGATTGTTTTACCCCCTGAGCTCCAGGTGTTGTGCTAGACCAGGGGTCGACAACCCGCGGCTCCGGAGCCGCATGCGGCTCTTTAGTCCTTATACTGCGGCTCCGCCTGGTTTGGGAAAATAAATTAGAAGTATTTAGCTGAAGTGTATTTTATTTATGTTAGTTCTTTTTAACTCGTAGTTCTAAATTGGAAGATTATTGTGATACTGAAATATAAAAATAAAATTATATTCTATTATTTTTTTCATCGCTCAAAATAAGAGTCACACTCGCGGAAGCCGGTATACCCGCCGAAACGCCGTGCATTTATCGAGACTTTCAACCCCAGGTAGGCCAATTATGGATCTTCGGATCCACATTATGTCAGCAGCTGTTCTCCACCGTGAACTATGTTAAAAGACAAACACCGTTCACGCCTGACAGATGACAGCTTACAGTCCTGCATAAACTGACTTCGTATAGCCCCGATTTGCGGACTCTGTGCGCAGAGGTTCAGGAGCAGAAGTCCCATTGTAAACAAATCACGGCAGACCCGACGATGTTTCCATGAGCATGCTTTTGAGCATCTCTTTATTGAGCACTTTTCACACACGGCTGCTGTACGCATACAGCCGGCTGTAGCTTTTCAGCTCACAGCCCAACATACACCACCAACAACACAACAGCACAGATAGCGCAGACGTAAAGGCAGCGAGGCGTGATTGCGGGTGTCGCTCAGGTGCGTCCGCCTCCCCTGCAGCAGCGCTGCAACCCACGCCCCGCCGCACGCATTAACCAGGTAAAATACATATTTAGGCAGAATTATATCTATTTTTCATTTTTCAGCAGCATAGTGCTTTTTTCCAATTATTTTTTAAGAGTCAGGTCAAGGCTCCAACAGCCCAAAGGAGATATAAGGGTGGCGGCTGACAACAGTTTTTGTTTGCTACATGGATCATTTTAGTTCAGCTGGGTGTCTTTCCTTTTGTTATATTTCTTTAAGAGTTCAAAATGTGTTGATTACATAAATATAATTTAATTTTCTCTGTAGCACTTCATGGATTTCATAAGCAGCACACCTTAGTTGTTCACACAAAGCATAAAGATAAAAAAACAATATATACAGTGTTATCTTCATTTTAGATGTCAAAAAGTATTTGCGGCTCCCAGTGTTTTCTTTTGCGTGGAAACCGGGTCCAAATGGCTCTTTGGTTGTAAAAGGTTGCAGACCCCTGTGCTAGACAGTGATCGTGATTACCGTCCGCGGGAGCGCGCAGCTGCTTAAAGCTGTAGCGTCCAGATTACTTACAGCTACTTCCGTGCAACTGATATAAGACAGGCTAAGCTGAACACAGCTCCAACCGTCTGTTTGTTGAAAAATAGTAACGGACCGCGTTTCCTTGTTAGTAACTGTAACGCCGTTGTAACGATAGGAATAGTAATTAGTTAGATTACTCGTTACTGAAAAAAGTAACGCCGTTACTTGTAACGCCGTTATTCCCATCACTGGTGGGGGGAGTGGTATACATATACATATATATACAAAAAAACTTGAATCTTACAGTGTTTATTTATCGGATAAAATAAGTTAAATGTCACCGTTATTATTGTCCGGCCAGAAACAAATTCAGAGGTTGTGTCCACCTGAGGACCTTGCCTTTGCGATCTAAGTGGGCCGGGTCCTCCTGAAATTCGGGATTCTCACGGAAAAATCGGAAGGGTTGGCATGTATGGCGTAGCATAGCCTGTAACGTTATTATGACGGACACATTTTATGAGTGAACTTCACTTTAAGTGACTTACAGGTTTCATTGAAAAATACTTTCTTATATCCACGTTCTTCCTTTGTGCTGCCATCCTCCTCTCCTCCTTTCAGGTCCTCGCAGTGTTGCCAACTCCTCAGTAAGGAAAATCGCTATTGGCTGTCCTAAAAGTCGCTAGAAGTCGCTAAATGACATCATCGCCTAATTTGCATAATTGGTCATGCTAATGTAAATGTAACCTACGTTGTTGGAGAGAGAAATAACATCATGGAAGAGACATAAAGTGAGTAAAAAACGTCCTAAATGCATTTAGAATTTATTTAGAACTACAAATTAAATTTCTTTTAGCAATTATTGTTTTGTTTTTTTTAATGTCACAATTCCAACCCTGCTCCTTTACCCGGGCTTGGACTGGCAAAAGTGACCCAAAATCGGCACTCTGGTGGGGTTACTTTGTGTGTGTGTTTATGAGTAGTTTTAAACCTTGTGATCCACAAAACAGCATAACATTGAAAGAAGAATTGACTGCGTTACAGTCAGTGCGGGAGCAGCGGCTTCGCTCATGCGCGATTCATTTGCAGTTTGAACGCATAGGGGTGAACGTCTCCTAACATGATAGCAGCTGCGTGAGGACTATCCTCCGCCTATGAGCGCTTTGGCACGGGCGAGGTGCCCACGGCAGCACCCGCTGCTTGTTGAGAGTAGGAGCGATATGCGCTTTCACGTCAAAAAGTCGTCATAAATAAGACTCCAATAACACCAGAAAAAGTCGCCAGATTTGTCGCTAGTCGCTTTTCAGAAAAAAAGTCGCTAAGGGGGTCTGAAAACTCGCTAAATATAGCGACAAAGTCGCTAAGTTGGCAACACTGCACACACGGAGGTGCCACAGTGGAGCCGTGCACGTTCCTCATTGGTCTCCAAAAGCAAAAAAAAACAGGTGACGCAACACGGAAGTATCGGCGAGAGTCTTCGGGCTGTGTTGTGTTTACCGAGGCTGTGTGTGAAGGCTCTTGGAGAAACAACAACGCGACATGAATGTGTTTTTTTCCGGTGTCCTGCTTCTCCTGTGTGCACGCCACACCGACAGCTGGGATGACGGTGGGTTGGCGTTTAGTTTCCACTTCTTTCACGTTGCTCTTCATTTCCGGTTTTGTGCCAAAAAGTAATCGCCTGCCAAAAACTGATTTCCGGTATTTGCCAAAAACGGATTGTTCGTATTTAAACTGCTGTAAATAACTTTTTGGTCTATAATATGTGAAACATATGTCAAATGTATCCCTCGTGAATGATATCAAGTCGTCTTGAACCACAAACAACGTTCCTGTCACAAGGTAGAAGCCGCAATCAGTTTTTGGCCGTGACCATAGCTGGACTGGCCATCGGGAATATCGATGGTGATTTTTCGTTTTTATGGGCCGACGTTTTTTTTGTTTGTTTGGTTTTTTTTTGTAACGGTATAAACAATGAAAGGTGGTGGATTGGCCAATTGGTCATGATCGACTCTGGGCTGGACCAATTACAGCCGATGAGGTCGAACTTTAAAGTTTCGTATTTAGGGCCCTGTTTCAGAAAGCCGGTTTAGAAAACTCAGAGTTAAAAATGATACTCAGGCTTGAGTAACCCCTAACTGTCCAACTCGGAATATTCGGTTTCAGAAAGGCTGATAACAATTAGTTCAATCAACGCGGAGTTGCTTTAACCCCAAGTTAAGCACGCGCATAAAGCCCTGATTAGTGGAGCACAGATTAAGCGAGTCACCATGGAGACGGAGGGAAAGAAGGCGCGGCCAATGTATTTTACAGCGCTTGAGGCCGAAATTCTGATGGCAGCATATGCCGATAACATGCAAATTTTGCGGAAAAAAAGTAACACAGCCTCAGCTGCAAAAGAAAGGGAGCATGCATGGCAATACATAGCCGACAGAGTCAATGCGTGAGTGTTAATTTAAAAATTGATCTAGGGATTTCCACCCATTTAACACGTTATTTTATTATATTTCATTTTATTTTTTATTTTATACATTTTATTTTGTGATGTGATGTGAGCGCATGTGCAACCCAACAGGCCCCAAACGTTCCTGGCAGCAAGTAAAAATGAAATATCAAAAATGTAGAGGAAGAGGGTCCAGCCACTTCTCCAACAAACCTTTCCTCAGTAAGATGTTCAGCACTGATTTACAACCAACCTAAGTAGGCATGTACTATGAATGTCAATGCTATTTTCTGTGTTTCAATAGCTCCCTGTACAGCAGCTGTACAAGACCTGTTTGATCAAGAAAATAAAAAAATGCTTTTTGGAAATGGAACACTTCAAGCAGCAGAATGGAATGTGAGTGCCATCTATACAGCCAATCACGCCTGGGAACCCTGAAAATAAATGTAAAATCTAAGTAGTAGTTCAAGTATCACCACATCATGAATTAAGTTTTGTTCATCCTGATACCTGCAATTTTGTGGAATCCCTCTTTGATAAATCTTGTGGGTCTATGACCGGGGAACACCACAAACGAGTACAGGAGACGTTTCAGTGCAACTGTAACATTCCTGACTGCCCGACAGACGGTAGCCTTGGAAACGTGCTCAGCGTCACCAATATTATACAGAAAGCTCCCGTTTGCAAAAAAACGAAGTGCAATACAAATAATATGTACAGAACTGAGAGAATGTCCGCGATGTGTCACATGAGCAATATAAGGCCTGAGGATGTTATTCAAATAAATTATCGATTGTGCTGAAAAACGGTAACGTTCACACAGAAAATCATCAGGACATGATAAAATGTCCAAACGCGCTCTAATCACTCTCTCCCGGCGGAGAGCTCTGCGGAGAATTTGGGCTTCAACATCTACTGGCTCTTCAAGGAAGGGGCACCATGTCTGACACTTCCTACAGTCAGGTTTCCGACAAAGAGGCGGAGAAGTTCAGGGTTAGTTGAAGTAAACCTGCTAGGGGGCAGGTTAGCTTCACGGAGTGTGTCGTCATAGTAACTCACTCAGAATTAATCTAAACTCGCTTTGTGAAACCGAAAACCCAGAGTTTTCGTTAACTCAGGGTATACTTACTCAGAGTTTGCACTAAACCGGCTTTCTGAAACAGGGCCTAGGTGTAAAGGAACGCGATTTGTCCCGAACTTCAGAAAACAAAAACAAAAAACAAAAGACACAAAGCTGGAGTTATTCTGTGTCTTTACGCTGCATAGCTGCCTCTTCTTCTCTCACTCTCTCCCCCTCCATCTTCTGTTGCTACTTCAATCATGAAACTGATCAAAGATCAGCTGATCGGCTTTTCTCGTTTGTTTATCCCCCACTTTGCCCCAGAAAGACGAAACCAGAGGATGTCGCGCTAAACAACAGCAGCACGTTTAAGCTTGATAAGCTGTTGTTATAATTTATTTAATATTACTTTCTAGTATCAGCTGACGTTTGCTGGAGTCACAGCCGTAAAGGTGCTGGTCAACACACAGTCAGCACACAGTTTCCCTCTCACCAGATATCCAAACCGATATCTGGTGAGAGGGAAACATGAAGATGAAACCAGGAGATGTCCTTACTGAATCATCAGAGCTGAACAGGTGATGGAGAAACAGGTTTACCTTTTAGGTGACATGAATGAGTTGAAGGGAAGTTATGAACTGTTTCTGAGAGACAAATAACACCAGGGGCCTGTTCTTCGTACCTCGCTAAGTAAGTTAGCCGGATTTGAATGTTGACGATTTCGCGTGATCTTGGATCGTTCGGTTCTCCGAAGCTCATCTGGGACTTGCTGTCATAGCAACAGATCCGTAAGAGTAAACCTGCTCGGGAGCAGGTTTACTTTATGTAAACAGGATTAGATCGCGGCCTCTCAGGTATGTCCGCTGCAGTTATATGAAAGCAAGAGCGATATTTCGCCACTGTTTTACCATAAATAAATATTAGCAATGTAACTAAAGATAATGTATTTGATTCTTTTATTGATTTCATACAGATACATACAGGTCATTTCCGAAAAAAAGGGAAATGTACTATTAATCATTCTATTACATGTAGTAGATCATGTCAGATGTAATTCATATTTTAGAGTAGTAATAGTAAATTACTACGTGCAATCAAGATGAGAGACCACGGCTAAAAAAGCGAAGGTGGATTTGGGAAGTCTGTCGCAGCCATGTCCTGTCCGTTTGTACGCGAGCAAGGAAGGTGCAAGATTGATAAGGAGAGTTTACAGAATTTAGCGTATATTGCGGGATAGACGGGATCCTTTAGCTCAGCGCGACGGTGTGCTCATAGAGAGATATCGATTCTCCCGTCAGGGTATTATTTACTTTCTCTCTCTCTCTCTCTCTCTCTCTCTCTCTCTCTCTCTATATATATATATATATATATGTATATATATATATATATACACATATATATATATATATATACTTACTGTACTGTATATACTTACTCCCGACTTACTGTGCATGCTTCAGTCACCCCTTGCATGGGAACAGGTAAAAGTGATGGAGTGTTATGTCAAACTACACACAAAAAACCCCACAATGTCAATAAATGTCACAGTACAAAAAGGGGTGTGACGAGGGGGTGCAGGACCACCACCTGTCTTTATTTGCTCTGCCCTTTTCTTGGTTGCTGTTATAAACAAACAAACAGATTATTCCAGGGTCTCTTGTCATAGACTAAAAGCAATATAAGTGATACATATTACCATTCTGTGGAATATTCTTATATTTCACTTTTACTTTTTCCCATGTTCTAGTGGGTCCTGTTGTGGCTCTAATGTGAAAGAGGATATGATGTAATATAATATAATGTGGAATAAAATAATATCACATGATATAATGTAATATCATGGATCACTTACGAGTTTAATTTGTCAGCAACTTTCTGCCAGCCCTCTCTCCTTGCTTTTGCAGCCTTTGCAGTGTTCCCCTGCGTTTTAATTAAACTCTGAAACTCCTGATATCCCTCAATCAAGAGTTCTTGCTCTGCTGCCGTGAGATACTGCGCGCGCTCCTTCGACATCTTCGCCGACCAATCACAGGGTTGCCGATCAATGTTTCTACTATCGATGCGTAGCCCCTTTTAAGCCACCCAGTGATCTCAGATTACTTCATCCAGCTATACTAATCGTCAACAACAGGTGTGTTCGGAGAACCGGATTAGCGAGCTCAAAGTTAGCGCGATGATTTGATCTTGGATGTGTCATTTGATCTTGGATGTAGTAAGCGAGGTACGAAGAACAGGCCCCAGGATCCTTTTCTAGGTAGCTGACAGCTGGTAACTGTGCAGGGGCGGGTCTAGCAAAGTTTTGCCAGGGGGCCAGGTAGGGCAGTAGCAGGGAAAGGGGGGCACAAAGAAATACTTTTTTCTTATTCTCATTTAAAATATCGAGGTTTTAATAAATACAACCGAATCTTACATTCAAAGTGGTCATCTGATGTAAAATATATAAAAATTCATTATTGTATATAGTAAATATTAAGTCTAATATATGCCCTAATAAGCTATAGTACTTTTTCCTTTGGGAAGATGCCATGTGTGCAGTCTGCAATTCTGTTGCAGAAAGATGTTGAATCTGTTTAATTACTGTAGAAAAATAATTGGTTTCTGTGCATTTGTTTTACCCTGGCAATAAATTTAAGTCGATTACGTCAATAAGCATCATGAGGTGGGGGGTGGTTCCCTATTTTTTTGCTGGGAGTTGGAAACCCTGCTAGTTAGGTATATGTAATTATTGATTAGGTTGTTTGATATTTCCGGTAAGTACTGTTTAAAATAACAGAATAGGGAGGATGGTGTAGGTTTAAGTTTATTAGATTGATACATATATACCAACAAGACCGTGTACATCACTGTCACAACAGCAATTGTTTTCATTCAAAGGATTTATGGCTTTTCCTATAATACTTGGTGGGCCATTCTCTAGTCAAAATGCCCGGGCTGAGTTTTTGTCCCAGTCCTGGCCGTGACTTTTATATATCCTTTATTTATCCAGTTAAAAATATCTCGCTGACATTAAAAATGTCTTTTTAAAGAATAATCTGGCCAAGCGGACAGCAGAAATTGCAACAAATATAACAATAGTTCTGTAAACATATTTTAAGTGGACAAAAAGGATCAGATTGGTTATAATCTAGGTACAATACCAGGGCATTATAAAGATACTTGAAAAACAGGTAATTTTTAGATATTATTTATAACCCCTTGCTAAATAGACTTCGGTGAACAGGGTGTACAAACATATGTAAAAAATATTACACATAAAAACAGAGGGAAACATTAGAAATCAATTTTTGGCAGACAATCACTTTTTGGCACAACACCAGTTACCGAGATGCTGCCCTGTTTAGGAAATACACCACAAAGTAGTGACAAACACGCTGTGCATGGTCAGCAATCGTAGGTTATATGATGATTATGGGACCACATGATGTCATAAAGAAGAACGTACAGAATATGCCGGATGAATTCAGGACTAACGAGTCAAAGTTTGTTCCCGAAGAAGAGCTTTAGTGTGTGTAGAGCGACATGACTGTGATTTGTGTAATCCTAGTGTGGAAATCAGCCCTTTTCTCCTTTGTCGCCTACAGGCAGCGTACTGCTGCGGGACATCCAGGCACTGACTCTGTACAGGAACCGGTACACCACAGCCAGGCGCTCCAGCCCGATCCCTCAGCTCAAGTGTGTTGGAGGGTCAGCGGGCTGCCACGCCTTTGTCCCAGAGGTGGTTCAGTGTGTGAATAAAGGCTGGAATGGATTCGATGTGCAGGTGAGGGACCTGCTGGTGCTATGCGGTGTGAAATGAGCTCAGTAGGACTGATTCAGCTGCTTTATTTCAATTTTTGAAGAAATGACTCCTGTGTGTGCTGTCCATATTAAAATGTTCACCCCCTACAGTGGTAGGGCAACCTGAACTACAAGGACATTATTTCTACAGGCGACAATGGGGAGAGGTGGTTTGAGTCTTAAACTTTGTTGTTTCCATTTATATTTGGCACCACTGGCTGTAGGATGGCCTGCATGTTCAGTTTCAGTAATTTGTATGTGTTTGTTGCGCTCTAAAAGTAGCTATAAAACTTACATTTCGAATCGTTGGGAAAATCTCTAAAGACTATTCTTATTTAATTGTGTTTTATTTTTGGACACATTTCTAGTTAATTTTTGTAGTTCACTAGCTCCAGGAGGTCAGAGTTCAGACATGTGATGTCATCAGTAAGCGCAGAAAAAAGAAAAAAACTGTGTCTGAGACGTGAGAGCAATTTTTGCTGATGATATGCTATGCTGCCTGTAAACTCCAAACCTGAACTGAGGAGAATAAAGTTGCAAAAAGGAGAATGGAGTCATATCTCTCTGAGGGTGCAACATGTTGGTGGGCACATTCTGTCACATTCAGGTAGTTTAATCTTGTCAGCACAGCTGCTCATGAAAAAAACAAAATCTGACAAATTAAATTGGGACATTTTGTAATCTAAAATTTTGCACTTCAAAACTTGAGCAAGATTTGAGAAACTCATGTGGGGAATCTCAACCTTGACAGACATGGGACACCTGCAAAGTAGAAGACCTCACATTTTCCTTTTTTTTTGTCTCTATAAACTAAGTTAAAATGCAAGAATACCTAAGTGGTGACAGTGAAGTTTAAATGAGGAATTGTACCGTGTGTATGTGTAACCCTCAAACTTGTTATGCTTAAATACATTTTAGATTGATGGGGTGTCTGTTCTTCTGCTGTGTGTCACAGTGGGAGTGTAGGACTGACATGGACAACACATATCGATTTGGTCACATTGAGGTGAGCTGTGAGGGCTACAGCCACCCTGCTGATGCCTACATACTGAAAGGGTCTTGTGGGCTGGAGTACACACTGGAACTGACTGAAGAGGGCCAGAGGAGGGCTCACAGTAGCAGGGGTTCCCGTGGTGGGTTTAAAGGTAGGAGGATGAGTGATGGAGGTTTTCATTTATACACAAGGATTAGTTGTTTAAGAATGTTCTTTTGTCTGTCAGATCTCTGGGGATTTGCCTCCAGTTTCTTTAGTGGTTCATCAGAATACGGGCAGCAGCATGACCGTCAGAGCTCCTACCCTGCGGGCACTCAGGACTCAGGAGGCCTGCTGGTTGTTGCTGTGCTTCTGCTCTTAGCCTATGGCTTCCATAAACTGTTCCTAAGTGGGAACAACACTGGGGGGCAAGATGATGGACCAGCTACACATTCTGGACATAATTACCACGGCTCCATGGGTGGACCACCCCCACCAGGATTCAAACCAGACTACACAGGTAGCTGATGCAAAATTATGGTGTGCGGAGATTTAGTCTGTGTGGTCTGCACATTTGTCAAAGCAGCACATCCTTTTGGTAGAATGGACCCTTGTGGTCTGTATTATTTTACTCTTTACTGTACAACATAAAGGACCTTGAAGTGACTGCTGTTGTAATTTGGTGCTATAGAAATGAGATGTGTTATTTTATGTCATCTAGGCTGCATTGCATGAAAAAAAAAAAGTTTTGATCAGTTCTTTTTTTCTTCTCAGACTACCCTGGAGCCAACCCCAGTTATGGTTTCCACAGTGATTACACTCACAGACACCAGTACCCAGGAGGCCGGGCAGCTTCCGGCACAGGAGGGGGCTTCTGGACTGGAATGGGAACAGGCGGGGTGCTTGGATATCTTTTTGGTCGTCAGAGGTTAGTAGAGGGGTGGAAGGAGAGAGAATAATGGAAAACGGGGACTATGGAATTATATTTCACCTTCCTGTTTTCAGGATATTCATGCTGTGTTCCATCTTATGTATTCTGCAGAAGCCAGCCCTACAATTCTAACTACCCCACTCACACTAACAGACCTGCCAGAGAACCTCCCTCTTCCGGGACACGCGTTACTTCAGGTACCAAGACTGCATCTTATTAGAAGGAACACAGAAACAGTTTGCACGTTACCTACCTTTGTGATTCTTAAAGCCCTTTTCCATTAATAATTATCCGGGTCAGCTCAACACAGTTTGTCCAAGAAACCAATTTGTCCTATCTTTGTGATATAGTGTGGTATCCTATTCATCAGAACTTTTCTGTGGTCATACTCCGTAATGTTTCAGAGAAAGACGGATTTTTTTTTGGCCTCTGTACATTACCACAGTGGATTGTAAATTAAAAAAAAAAAGAAAAACATCAATTCATGATTGAAATGCAGGCTTTCCAGCTTTAATTGCAAGGGTTTTCCCAAGATTTGCATTACAGGCAGTTTTATAGACAGTCCAAATTAATGGAAGAATTGACGAGCGGGCAGGGGCAGGTAAATGGGCTGATTCTTTTATAGCGCTTTTCTACTCTCCCGGAGTACTCAAAGCGCTGTATACAACATGCCTCATTCACCCATTAACACCCACTCATACAAGCACTTCTGAACTCAAGTGCAACTAATAAACATTCACACTCCGATGAACGCATCGGAGGGCAATATCTTCCCCAAGGTTATTTGGCATGCAGACTGGGGGAGCCAAGAATCGAACCACCAACCTTCCAATCAGTAGCTGATCTGCTCTACCACCTGAGCCACAGCCACCCCAAGGGACCAGATGAGACCTGGTACCTTCTTATTTCATGACAAATGAAGCAGACATGACCATTCTGACATTGATTCAGAGCGTTGAATTTCTATTTTCAAAATTACTGGTCATGTAATTTTAATGCCATTTTAAATATGAGGCCCACAGGGATACTTGGGTAAGAAACTTGGGTAAGATGTGGCATAAAAATATTCTTAGTTGGTAGTAAGGAGCCCAAAGTGTGCCAAGAAAATATACCCCACGCCATTATACCACCACTGCCAGAAGCCTGAATGTAAGCAAGGGTGGATTTATGCTTTCATGTCAAATTCTGACCCTACCTTCTGAACGTTTCAGCAGAAATCAAGACGGAGTTTTTCCGGTCTTCGAGTGAGCTGTAGTGTAAGACTTAGAGTGGTCTTCTGCTGGTTTGAACTTCAGCCTGTGACTGTCTGATTAGATACCTTGTTTAATGAGCAGTTTGAACATGTGAACCTAATAAAGTGTCTGAGTGTGAATGCCAGTCTGAGGGAAGCTGATCAGAACAGGATATTAAATGGTTTTTAAAGCTGTGTCTCCATCCACGCGGTCACATTGGAAAGCACTGATTTACCTGCTTAGTTACATGAATTAATTTTTTTTTCTTGGTTTAAAAACTGAGCAGCACAAAAGAACCATTAGTGCAATTAATGTCATGCTTAGGTCAAGCTGTGCACCACAGCTGATGCTAGCTAGTTTGACAAATGGTGTTAGTCCAGCTGATACATTTTGCTGCATGACTGTGTGTATGAGCCATTAAGCTGCTGGTTTAGTTGCTCTTAAGTGAATGAACAAACACATCAGTTACATCCATACAAACAATCCCAAACAGCTTTATATTACGTGTTATAATGAGATAAGCATTAATATCTCCAGAGAAGCAGGATCATGATCTAATAAGATCACTGCACCCACAATAAAAGAACAATTCCTTCATTTTGTATGTTTTCAATGAGCATGCCAGTAAGTGTTTGGTGCAAATGGCTACAGCTGACTGACTGCTGTTTTTTTTTGGTTTTTAGGTTTTGGAGGAACCAAAAGAAGATAGAAGCCCCCCCCCAATTTGGACACATTTTCTGCAGTGGACAGAATATGACTAAGTGCATTGATCTGTTTGCTGCTCGCAGGCTGTAATCCTTTCTTCAAGCAGAGACGTCCAAACAGAACTTTACTGCTCGGTTATGTGTTTCTTGGAGAGCTTGCTGTGGTTCATTAGTTTCTGTCAGCGTGTGGTTTGGGTTTTAGTCTAAAAGTTTTACCGTCGAGCATAAGAAGCTGGCATTGCTTTATTAAAAGGATAATAATGTTTCATTGATAATTATTGGATTTGTTATTTTTTATTTTTTTTTTTGCAGGCAAGGTAAATATTTGAAGTCTTTAACTGCAACCTTCGGCTCAAATGTCTGTTACGGTGTTCCTCTGCTGATGCACCTTTTCATTTCCAATAAATGAAATATAAGAATTGACAAAATGGTTAATAAAATGGTGTGTACTGCTGCTCTCTGGCTTTGTGCACCAGCTAAGAAAAATCCTTAGTCTTTAGAAAATCCACCTTTCAATCATCTGTGCATACTCATCACTGGATGAGTTTGCACTACAGCACAAACTGATTTTAAATCCTCAGATTTCAGTAGGGCTGTGCGATATGACCAAAATCTCATATCCCGATATAAAACATTTCTTATCCTGATAACGATATATATCACAAAATAGTGTTTTTTCTGTAAATTCTGTGAATCTCAGGCAACTCGACTTGTTTTCAGCTTGGCCTCGTGGCATGACTGATGCATGAAACTGTATATTAAGTTGTAACGGCCGTCATTTTCTTTGTAACTATTTATTACATGGCATGTTGCAGGGAAAAACCTGGCGGCTCTTTTTTGCTTCTCATCCATAAACTCTCTCCATACTCTTTCACGTGATTCTTGCGTAGGTGGTGGAAGAGGTTTGTCGTGTTTGAGTCTGTGGTGGGGACCAGTTTACAGCATAATTTGCATAGTACAGTTTTCTGGTCCGTGTCAGACTTTTGCATAACCAAACCATGTCCATGCTACAGAGGTAGCCCCTCGTTAAGGAATAAGGTCCTCGATTGGTTTTGACTGGTCCTTCTGTTTGGAGCTGCCTGGTTCTGTCTCATCTTCACTGGCTATGCTGGTATTCTCTGTGCCTGCATCCACTTGGTGACTGTAAGCGCCATTTATTGTTACTTCATGTTTTTATTTGAGGTAATTTGTTTGATGCATATTCTGAAATTTGATGTTTGATAAGGAATTCCTTGTCATCCCCCCAGCCGCTGTTTGTGAGGCCCTGGTTGAGGCCTTTATAACAAAAACAAAACAGCTGTCAATATTTAAGAAATGTTTTCTGATCTCACTCAACATCACACACCAACAGAAGAAAACTGATTTCTACAATCCTCATTTTAATTGCATATTTAAAATATCAAAACAAAGTGTGCACACTTCTCATACCTACCCTCCGCTTTCCAGAATGTATGAGACGTACATGCACAGATGGGCCCACACTAAATACAAATAAATATAGTGCAGGACAGTGGTGTGCACCCTTGCGCCTGTACTATGTGGAAAAAAGGTTAAACATTGTCTTGTGATGGATCACTTTTATTCAGAGTAGTGAATAATTATTTCGACTCTTTACATAAGTTATAATCCTACAAAACAGCCTTACAATAATTTCATATGAAAATATATTAAAAGTAGCAAGTAAAGTAAAACACTCTTTAACATTATGTTGCTTTTCAATATATTATTCAATGATAAATGCTGATTGGCTAATGTACTTTAATGTTGGATATCACACACAGTACAGCCATATTAATATGACAGCGTGGGTCACAATGATGCAAACGAGCTCCAACATTTAATGTTACACTGATGCCCTGACACAACAAACAGTAGATGAAAAGCATCAGACACAATAAAGTCTGTAACAATTGTGTCAGCCTCTCACATATGTTCTCAGGCTGATCTGCTTTCTTGTAACATGTGAAGTAAAGATGGTTGCATTTAACAGACTTACATTTGTTTATATCAGCTAGCTACTGACGGGACTAAAACAAAAAATTAGACACTTTTGTTATGCCCCTGACTGCAACAATGAGTTTTATGTTAAGAAACTAAGGATATACTGTTTACTAAGGATATACTGTTTACTGTCTGTCTGTCTGTCTGTCTGTTCACTGTCTCTCTCTTTGGTAGTTGGTGGTTCATTACATTAAATATTAGGGGTGCAACGATGCACAAAATTCACGGTTCGGTTCGGTTCGATACTTTCATGTCATGGTTCGACATTTTTTTCGATACAAAAAAAATGTTCATGCCTTTTTAATTTGTCATTTATTAAAATTATAAAGATCAAGGGCGTAGATTTGGTTTTGGCATTGGTGGGGACGGATGATTCAACCACCGAACCCCGCCCTGTTTCTTTTTTTTCCTGTCTTTGCTTCTTGATAGAAAAAGTAGAAATATACTTGCCTACATATGCTATTCTACATGCTTTTAAACCATTTAAAATTACAATTCATAGTTTTATATGTCAATTATATAATGTTAAGTTACTATTAAACAAATGACTAAGTATTTTAGACTTTAGTTTACTTCAGCCATATTCCATATAAATCAGGTATCATACAAAAATAAAAATAGCTTCAAATACAGTCATGACAATAAAAGAATATGACTTTAAGGACTTAACAACATTACTTCAGTTATAGTGCACCAACATCTCTTATACATTAGCACTAAGTGAACACTGAATGACCTGGTGGTTTTTGTCCATAAAACTACTCATCTAAGATTACCACAAAGTAAAAGATCTCTCAGCAAAATTATGCAACATTTTAGGCACTATTGCCCCGATCAAATCAGTGAGCTGGGATTTTTTATTCTAAACATGAACTACTGTTACAGCAACAGACATGGACTACTGGTGCCCCACACAACAACTCAATGTCCACTATGTGAAGGAGCCAAACACATGCCTTCTCCTCTCGTTAACTGAGATGAACTGCTGGCATATTTGTTTTACATCTATACTGTCCAGTCTCTCCTGGTGGACATGGCAACACGTTGTTCATGGTTACATACAATTTTAGACTAATGTGGGCCAAAGTCTAAAACGATGTGCTGGGAGTTTGCTGTTCTCGTCGGCTCAGATATTTGAAGTTTACACAGCTACATTCTCGCCTGAAAATATGTTAAAAGTTTATTTTGCGACCCAGAAAGAGTAATAAGAGTAATACTAAAACTAAGAAGCTGCAGTAGTAGCAGCCATTGCTGGAAACTGGAATTGGCTGTGCCAATCTGGGATATGGTTTTTCAATTTTGTTGTCTGGGTGGAAAAACGGGAGAAATTCGGGAGAATCGTGGCTCCGGGAGACTTTCGGGAGGGGCACTGAAATTCGGGATTCTCCCGGAAAAATCGGAAGTGTTGGCAAGTATGGCGTAGCATTGCCTGTAACGTTATTATGACGGACACATTTTATGAGTGAACTTAACTTTAAGTGACTTACAGGTTTCTTTGAAAAATACTTTCTTATATCCAGGTTCTTCCTTTGTGCTTCCATCCTCCTCTCCTCCTTGCAGGTCCTCGCAGCGCAGGCTTGCCGCTGCTAAAACTAAACAGAGCTCCCTGAAAGGCACAGCCAATCACATTGGCCATATTTGTCACATGAGGTAGGACTCCAGTAGAGAACGTAATTTAACTCTTTCTGCACCGCTAGGCTAGGTGAATGAGACGTTGACAGATCGTTTTTTTCTCTCTATCGGGTTTGTTTTTCTTTACTTGAAGAGATCAAATTATTGGTGGGGACAATTCAATAATCGCTGGATATTGGTGGGGACATGTCCCTTCCGTCCATGCCAAATCTACGCCCTTGATAAATATATATTTTAACTCAAAAGTACAGTTTTTAAATTTAATGTTGCTGAAACAACAAAATAATAGCATAAAATAAATCTATCTGATCGAGAAATCACTCATCTTTGGAAAAGAGAGTTTATTACAGAGAAATGGCTCTTTCCAAAATAAAAGCTATACTATACGCTTCTTCTGGGGTATATTCTCAGCAGCATATTAAACATATCAGGTCCCCATAAGGAGAATCATGTGCTAACGGCTGTCTAAATGACTTGGGTAAAGTTTGTAGCATGCGTGCTTGTTGTTTTTGTCTGCTTCCACTTGTCTTTGCACTAGGATGATGTCAGCGTAAATGTGCAGTCATATTCGTTGTGTTCCCACTAGTGCTGTCAGCGTTAATCTCGTTAAAATGACTTTAACGCCGTTAACGAGTTACCGCGGATCGCCCCGTGCATGGGGCTGGACGGCGTCAACACGTTAACAAGCTAACTGCGCTAATGCACTAGTTCCCACCAATTGAGCATTGCGTGGCACATCCGACATACTGTTTTACTTTTGTCCATGACGCGCTTACCATCAGGGTCATGCTTCACATGAAAACCAAGATAATTCCAAAGGCCAGATCTGAATGAGGGTGGGGGAGGTTCAGTTTCGGGTAGCGTTGAGGCAGTTGCCATGTTGCAATGAGCTTAGCTTCTGTCTTGCTAGCTTGGGCTGCGCTCAGTGGATCTGCACTCGACAGTGCAGTCTAGGCAGAGTAGTCGAACGCAGATCCACTGAGTGCTCAACACAGACAACATCGTCAGAAGAAAAGTTGATAAAATAAATAAAAAATTCGATACATATGCATACCGAACCGAAAGCACTGTATCGAACGGTTCAATATCGATACGAGTATTGTTGCACCCCTATTAAATATATAACATTACATCTAACAGGTGCAGCTAGTCAAATAATGAAGAACCACTTGCTGCTTAAGAGATCATATGATTGATCGGGTTTTGCTGACAAAGTGCCTTTTTCTATTTTGTGATTTGGGGCTATATAAATACAACTGAATAGTAGGACCAGAGAGAGAAATACTTCTACATCACAGTACAGTCTTTTGCCCTCAGTATGTCCAAAAGATTCAAGTGTCAGAGGGCTTTAGATCTTATATTTGAAGAGAGTCGGAGATTCCCCCTGCACAACTGCTAACATAATATGGATCGCACCAGAGCCTACACAATTTGCAAGTCATGTTCAAGATATCAAGTCATCCTTTCTGCTGCCGATTCCTGACTTAAATAAGAAATTTACACTGGATCTTGAGGGAAGATTTATTTTAAGAGATTAATAGAAAGATGTGGACGTAATACATCTGAACGCCTGCTTTGGGGATCCTCATCCTTGTCTACATGTCAAGAGAGGAGTTGACTGAATGTCTGTAGGATTCTGTGACAGGGAGAGAAATTTCTAGAGCTGCAATGTCTCTAAAGAGATTTTGTTTATTCTCAAGGATCATTAGATTTGATGACTGGGAATCAAAACCCATTATAAGGCAGGGATAATCTGCACTGTGGGACAACTTCATGACACTAGGCCCAGTGTAAATGTGCACAAATGGTTTGGAGGCCCCTGACCCTTCAAGGCAGCATATGGCTGCATATAATCTTGCTGTATTTTAATGTATGGAACGGGTACATTTATACACGGAAGCCAGATGGAGGACCTGCTGAAAGAAACTAGGGGGACCGTTTTTCACATCATACAACCTGGGACAGTAGCTTCTCAAAACAAAGCTGACAATGGTTGGAACGCATATTAATGCTAATGAGGACATTTTCTCAATTCCAGTTAGCCCTGATGCTGTGCTGTAGTGATGTATTTGATAGTGTTTAAAGTGCACAGGATACAACACTTTATGAATGTGTGTGGTTGGGCTGATGCAGGTTGAGCAAGAATAGAAGTGCTCTGTCAGCTCCAGTCTATAGGGTACAAATCTCAGTGGGACCTAGTGCTTTTGTTCTTTAATGTGTGCTTTCCTCTTGTTTTGCCTAGATTTCTCCTGGTTGCTGCTCATTCTTGCTGTCTACTATTTATGTTTTATTCTGGCAAAGTTGCCGTGTAGCACCCAATTTCATGTACATACAATGCCAATAAAGGGCTATTCTATTCTATTAAGCAGCTGACATCAAAAGTCTGCTAAATTCAAAGAAGTGAATTTTTCTACTTCTTTTTCATTCAAAATAGCATCTCTGTGTCAGAGTAAAGCTGGTTTTATGGTCCTGCAAATTTGTCCAACTGCATACATTTTTCAGTTGGACAGAGCAGGAAGAGGGGTTTTCAGAAGCTCCTGGGCAGTCTCCAAGATCCTGGCTGTGCACAGCTGGAAGCAGATGATATAAGCAACTCCCAAAAAAGCTAACTGGTTGACAAGTGGGCAGGAATAGAGCAGGGATGGTGGGTTTAATCAGTAATAAGAGAACCATGTCTGTCACGGACCAACAACAACAACACTGGCAAGTAACAAGTAATAGTAATAAGTATGTAACACATACTTTATACACTGCCTCCATCTGACAACAGAGCTCAGATTCTAGTATAAACCAGTACTGGCCCTGTCATCACCTAAAAAAGAACAAAGATATCAAACAAGAGTCCCAAAGATAGCTCCAGCAACTTCAAGTGAACAACCCAAAGGTTTGACCCCTACACAAGGTATCCAGAGCTCTTGTAGTGTGGGGGACATTTTTTTCCCCAATCCACTTGTCCCTTTAAACGTCCTCTTTATCAAAATAAAGTTCTTGCAAATTATCAACTTTGTCTAGATCAGGGGTCGGCAACCCGCGGCTCTTTAGTCCTTATTTTGCGGCGCCGGGTGGTTTGGGAAAATAAATTAGAAGTATTTAGCTGAAGTGTATTTTATTTGTGTTTAGTTCTTTTTTTAACTTGTACTTCTAAATTGGAAGATTATTGTGATTTTGAAATATAAAAATAAAATTATATTCTATTATTTTTTTCATCGCTCAAAATAAGCGTCACACTCGCGGAAGCCGGTATACCCGCCGAAACGCGGTGCATTTATCGAGACTTTCAACTCCAGGTAGGCCAATTATGGATCTTCGGATCGACATTATGTCGGCAGCTGTTCTCCACCGTGAACTATGTTAAAAACAAATACCGCTCACGCCTCACAGATGACAGCTTACAGTCCTGCATGAAGATGAATGCCCCGATTTGCAGACGCTGTGCGCAAAAGTTCGGGACCATAAGTCTTATTGTAAACATATCACGGCAGACCCGACGATGTTTCCATGAACATGCTTTTCAGCATCTCTTTATTGACCACTTTTCACATACGGTTGCTGTACACATACAGCCGGCTGTAGCTTCGCAGCTCACAGCCCGACAACACAACAGCAGAGAGAGCACAGACTTTAAGGCGGCGAGGCGTGATTGCGGGTGCCGCTCAGGTGCGTCCGCCTCCCCTGCAGCGGCACTGCAGACCACGCACCGCCACACACATTAACGTGGTAAAATACATATTTAGGCAGAATTTTGCAAATATCTATTTTTCATCTTTTAGCAGCATAGTGCTTTTTTCCAATTATTTTTTAAAAGTCAGGTCAAGGCTCCAAAAGCCCAAAGGCGATATAAGGGTGGCGGCTGACAACAGTTTTTGTTTGCTACATGGATCATTTTAGTTCAGCTGGGTGTCTTTCCTTTTGTTATATTTCTTTAAGAGTTCAAAATGTGTTAATTGCATAAATAAAATGTAATTTTCTCCGTAGCACTTCATGGATTTCATAAGGAACACACCTTAGTTGCTCTGTGGATTCTTTTAAAAAGCAGTTAAAAACTTATCTGTTCAAACAAGCCTTTTGTTGATCTACGTATTTTATATTCTTTACACTATTTACATTTGATCTTTTACATTGTGTATAATGTCTATTGATTGTATTGTTTATTTTAATATTTGCGTACAGCGCTTTGTGACTGCCTGTCTGTGAAAAGCGCTTAATAAATAAACTTTACTTACTTACTTTAGTTGTTCACACAAAGCATAAAGGTAAAAAAAACAATATATACAGTGTTATCTTCATTTTAGATTTCAAAAAGTATTTGCGGCTCCCAGTGTTTTCTTTTGCGTGGAAACCGGGTCCAGTTGGCTCTTTGGGTGTTAAAGGTTGCAGACCCCTGGTCTAGATGTTTTCATCATGTCACACATGTTCATTTGACATGTACATTAGTTTGTCACCTGTTTCTGTAGGTTGGAATTGGTCGAGGAGCAGCTCACCTCACTCTCTCTCTTGTCATCATCATGTATTATAGTGCAGCGATGAGTCTTTAAGGACTGTGACCGAGTGAACAGTCTCTTGCACTGTGAACACCAGTATGGCTTCTCTCCAGTGTGAACACGTAAGTGGCGGTTGTAACTGTATGAGCTATTGAAACATTTCCCACACTGGTCACAGCTGAATGGCTGCTCTCCAGTGTGGATGCGGAGGTGGCGAATATAGTTGCTTAGACGACCAAAACTCTTTCCGCATTCTTTACAATTATAGGGTTTCTCTCCCGTATGAGTGTGAATATGTTGCTTGTATGTTTTTGAAATAGAGAAGCTTTTCTTGCATAATTCACACTGGAATGGTTTTTCTCCCGTATGTATGCGTAAATGTGATTTATAATTACCCAGCTGAGAAAAACTCCTGCCACACTGGTCACAGCAGTATGGTTTCTCACCTGTGTGGACACGCTGGTGTATCTTGTAACTACTTAAGTCACTGAAGCTCTTTTCACATTGGCCACACTCATATGGTTTCTCTCCGGTATGGTTCCGCAGATGAAGACTGAAATGGCCTGACTGAGTGAAACTTTTTCCACAAAAATCACACTGGTAAGGTTTCTCTCCACTGTGGCTCAGCTGGTGCCGCTTGTATGAGCTTAAAAAGCTAAAACTCTTGGGGCACTGGTCACAGCAGTATGGTTTTTCTTTAGTATGGACACGCATGTGTATTTTGTAAATACTTAAGTAACTGAAACTCTTTTCACACTGCTCACACTGATACGGTCCGGTGTGGTCGCGAAGGTGCTGTCTGTAGGAACTCTGGTCACTGAAATCTCTACCACACTTGTTGCAGCAGTATGAGGTTTCTTCAGGGTGAGTATACAGGTGTATCTTGTAAGCATTAAACTGGCTAAAACTGCTGCCACACTGTTCACAGTGGTATAGTTCCTCTGATGTGTGACTCAGTTCGTGTCTTCTTAGACTACAGATCCGACTGAAACATTTCCCACAGGTCAGACACTGGTGAGGTCTGCTTCTGTCTGGATCTGATGGTTTCAGCTAAGTGGGGAAAAAAAGACAAATTAAGGTCAGCTGAGAACTTGCTCAAATAGTCCCTGTATATCATGAAGTGTTAACATAAAAAGATGCACTGTTTTTCAGGTTTGTTAGATACAACCCAGATTGTAATTTTAGGGAATATTACACAGGTTTTTGTGCTTAAATACGCTGCTTATTCTGAAATACAGTATGAGATTTTCTATTGCACTGCTTAAGCAATTATCAAAATGGAGGAAACACAAAACCTCTGTTATTGACCTGTCCATTGTGCGTGCCACCTCTAACCCAAAGTGAGGTAGAACAGACCAGATGGGGATGAGGGGTAAGAGGGGAGAGCAAAAAGCCAGGACACAGTCAATCAATCCATACATACATCCACTTACAGAGAGAAATTAGCCACACCTCTGGCCAGTTTAGACTCACTAGTTAACCTAACTGCACTGTTAACCTGAATGTGAGAAGACCCTGAAGTACCCAGAGAGAACCTACATTGAGGAGCCCACAGCAATTATTAAGAGTTCATAAATAACAATTCTCAAATGTGTTTTAAGTTAACAGCATTTATAAATTACTTAACATTCTCTATTGTTTTATAAATGATTATTTCATCAGTAACTAAAAGCTTGGCCTGGAATCATGATGAGTACAACTAGGGCTGCAACTAAAGATTATTTTGAGGGTCGACAAATCTGCCAATTATTCTTTTGATTAGTCCATTAGTCAGCATTGTTTCAAAAATTAAATTAAATTTTTTGTCTATTCCCAGTTACTGCTGATGTACCCCAAGGTTCAGTCTAAAGCCCTCTTCTTTTTATAATATACAACCACCCTCTTTGTGCCATTTTCTATAAATTTTATCTTTACTTTCACTGTTTTGCTGATGACACCCAGTTATATTTCTCCTGCAGGCCTGATTCATCCCTCCCACCTTCTTCTCTTACAGAATGCTTATCCGAATTAAAATCCTGGTTCAGCTCTAATATTCTTAAGCTCAACAAGGATAAAACTGAAATCCTTCTTATCGGCAATAAATCCAACCTACTGAAGGCAAATCATTTCACACTCACTATTGATAACTCCACAGTTCTCCCATTAGAGCCTTGGCGTCATCCTAGATGTTGGGTCTGTCTAGCACAGGCCCACCGCTGGAACGAGACAATTTAACTACACCGCAAAAGCATTAAACACCAAGTAGGCAAAGTTCGGTGGGCTACTCATGCATGAGGGAAGCCTGCCCAGAGCCAAGTGTCGTTCCACCCACTTGACCTCCGTCAGACTCTCAGCCAGGTTCCCCATAGCACTCCTTTTATTGGGGTTACATGAATATGCATAGGTTCATTAACATATGACGTATACATACACACAAAGAGTACCTTGCCTGTGGTTTTGTAAGAGTGTGTGTGTGTGTGTGTGAGAGAGAGAGAATGTGAACCTGTGAAGACTCCCCAAAGCTGGTGCCAGGAGTCTAGCGGTCCATCTAAACAAAAGGCTCTTATACTTAACCAGATACAGAGTGGGTGTCCTCCCATACCATAAATCAGTAAGAGCAAGATATAACCTCTCTCCTGACCTTAAGTTGTGTGTGCATGCCAGAGCACTCTGGAATGCACACAAAGTTTGCAGACTATTAAGGATCAAACCTCTACCAATCTACAACTAATTATAAAACTCTAAGCATATATACGTAGATATTTCTAAGCATAAATGACAATCAACTATACAAAACCTAACACTAGACAGCTCACTATCCTACAAATCTCACATCAATCTATGCAACATTAACCGATTATGTCCTTCTCCTTCCACCCAGTCTGCGTCCATTCTTGTTCATAGTCTCGTTATTTCCCACACTGACCATTGTAATTCTCTCTTAACCCCCCAAAAATCCCTCCAAAAGCTTTAACTGGTTCAAAACTCCACTGCCCGCATTAATACCAGAACCCTCCTACCAGCACATCACCCCTATCCTTCAGGATCTGGCTCCTTGTGAAAGCTTCTTCTGCTCACCTTCAGGGCCCTTCATAACCTGCTCCTCCTTACCTTTCTGACCTGTTTAGCACTACCTCCTCTGCCAGCTCACTTTGAGCTTCTTCTTCTATCCAACCTGTTCACGTCTGCATATTCACTGTGAACTTATTGTTTATTTTATCTTGTTTGGGTTTTTTTTTTTTTTTTTTTTTTTAAATTGGTCTTCATTTTGTCATTGTTTTACTATGCGTTTTATTCTATAGTTAAGCGTCCTTGGGTGTCTTGAAGGGCACTTTTAAATAAAATGTATTATTACTATTATTATTACTGATCAAAAGGCGTTTCAGTGCATTATTGAACACCTACTGTAAAGTGTGCCCTGCACAGCAGATAAACATCCACCCATATTTGTCCTGCAGGATGTTTGCAGCCAGCACTACATTGGAGCCACTGTCACAGACACAATTTTGCTTGGTGGAATCTCAAACCTGTCCACGGTATGCTCAATCCAAGGAGCAATGTTTGGCCCAGTGTGTCATTCTTCAAGTTGCACGTTTATGAGGCAGAAGCTAATGTTATCACTTAGTGCTTGATTTAAGAGTATTTTATTCAACAGCACTTTTAAGCTTACAAAGAGCAGCTTCATACTTACCCTTGTAAAATAAGTTCTGGAAAGCTGTGTAAGCTGTAACCTGAATAGAATGTGTTGATCATCATTTTTTTAACTATGGATATTGGTCTTGTGTTGTTGACATGACAGAGAATCCTCTCTGTTAATACGTCAACCATTTGCTGGTTGCATGAGCCTGTCCTTCAGCACAAAAATCATCTAGACTCCCTTGCTTATTGCTATCAAAACAAACAATCAAAAACCCACAAAGTTGTTACTAATCTATGTACTAAATTAAGTGCCTTGAGGCAACTGTTGTTGGGATATAGTGCCATCTAAATAAAACGGAATTGAATTAGTTAACAAAAACTGATGTCAAATAATGCTAATGTTAATGCATAAAACAAACCAAAGAAAACAAACCCCACACACACACAAAAAAACCCCCGAAACAAGAACAACAACCACAACAAGAAAAAAGCAACTCCAGGTCACTGGTGTACTATCGCAGTTCACCCGTTAGCTAACATAACTGAACTGGTGTTCACTTGGCAAACAATGAGCTTGTTTCCAACATGTAAACTAAGATACATTAACAGGGTGTCAAACTGACGCTAAACTGGAACAAACTTAATTTTCTAAAACTCCAGAGTTGACATGACGGCTCCAGAGTTGCTTAATGCTCATGCACTGCAGACGCGCTACCATGGAAGGAACGCTCTGCTTTGCACAATTTGCATTCAACTTTGTTTTTTGTGAAATGCTCCCACACTATTGAAAGTCTCTTTGAAACACATGTACTTAGTATATGTGACGTGTCAACATTGAAAAATTATCATTGCAGTAAAACATCATCAGAATGGTTCTACAGACCCTGTACAATGTAATTAGTGTTTGCAATGCCGAGCAAAACTGTACAGCAGGGTTAGACAATCACCAGACATAATGAGTCACATACACGAGTCTGCACTATGTGATGCTAATATGATGCACATTCTTACTTTGTTGCCCATGTATCCTGAAACATGTTGATTTCTTTTTGAGCTCACCTCTTCTGAACAACTCATTTTCCCTGCTCACTGACAAAAGATGGCAACCTTTTCCTGCTTCTTCTCAGCTGTGCTGCATCTAAAAATCACACAAAGAAGATGATTCATCACTCAAACACAGACATATGACATGAAATTAAAATAGACATTTAATTCCACTATGCTGAACTTTTAAAAATGAAAT
Source organism: Oreochromis niloticus (assembly GCF_001858045.2). Lineage (NCBI taxonomy): Eukaryota > Metazoa > Chordata > Actinopteri > Cichliformes > Cichlidae > Oreochromis > Oreochromis niloticus. The sequence continues at coordinate 1,910,906 of NC_031971.2, forward strand.
GGCTCTAAAGCAATTCCCAACTTCCATTCCACACGATACTTATTTTCATCAACTAATTCCTTTATTAGTGGAGATGAGACACTGTTTAATCGAAGCCTTTTTTTCCATTTCAAAAATACTCAAACTTTTTAAAACTTTGATTCAAATTTGCTGAGGACACGCTTGAAATTAAATTGATGTTCGTCCGATGCAGGTATGATTAATGAGAGCAATGCCTGAAGCACAGAGCTGGCAGTCCACAGGCAGAAGGATGACAACACATATGTCTCTTCCACCCTGTTGTTTCGGCCAACAGGGACAGCTTTCTGTGAGTGGTGGGCAGAAGGGATGGGGGCTTGCTGTTCTTTTTAACACTGAACTGTGCACTGCTGGAATTTACCCAACAGTGGGGGTGGGGGGGGCTAGACAGGTTGTCAGTCTGTCATAGGACCAACACATAGAGACAGACAACCAGAGAGAACCCACGCAAACCCACGCACAGATACAAACAGACTCAAACTGATCCACAAGGCTGGTTATGCTGTAGTGATGGAGCTGAACAACTCTCCACCACAATAACTGTACACATTTAACACGTTTAAAATGCAAACTTAAAAACACAAACTTGCATTTCTTTCTTTCTTTTTTTTCCACAAAATATATACAAATGTTTCTATATGACCACTAAGGTAGTCTACCATTTCTATACTTTAATCTGATTGCAGCTGACACAGGCAAAGAGCTAAACAGAAGACTTTAGTTTACAGTTCTGACTCTAAATGATTCCAAATCTAAGTTAACCTCAGGCTGACTGATGTGATGTGATTAAAACCATGTAACAAACACATCAGTTTGGAACTATGTCATCCATCATACAAAAGTTTGAATGAAGACATATTTTCAAAAAAAATGTAAACAATTACCAGCTCTGAATCATTTGATTTGAATAAACTAATATTACTGATTGGTGGGAATGAGACTTAAAAAGAACACAAATTAAGACGCGATTCAAGTGAAAAACTTCTATACTGGGAAATACAAGAACGATCAGTCATCCAATCAGACATGGTGTGTTCCAGAAATGCTATATGGTAATGATAAATAATTACCCCCAAAAAACAGATTTTGCACATATCTCTATTTTTCCTTGTCAGTGCAGTCCCAGGCCTGCAGAGACGACCTGAGCTCACAGCGCTCGGAGCTCCGCGCAGAAGATCACTGTGCAGATCCCCTCTCTACTAGGAGTCAGTAATCGTCCAGATTTAGCCTAGCACACCGTTCATTCAGAGTACAACGCAGATCCTTTCAGGCCCTCATTTGCCTGCTAACGCTGCCACGCAAATGCCTCCATCTTTAACAGTGACATCAGCTTCTTCCTCTCTCCGTCCGTGGGAGCTGTGACGTATTAGAGCAGCGCTACTGCCCCCTTGTGGGGGCGCCTGGTTTTCAAAATTTAAAAAAGATTTGGAAAACCAGCTTTTTAATTTGAAATTCGAAAATGGTTTTTCAAATGAGGTTTGTTTTTTGTGAAATTCTTTTCCGATTTTAAGTATTTATTAATGGATTGACAAGTAATTTTAAAATATTGATTTAAAAATTTAAAACGTTTTTTTTAATTTTAAATTAAATTATTAAACAATAAATTACTTTAGTAATGTTTGAATAAATGAAATAATTAAAAAATGAATTTACAAATGCATATTTGATTGTACAATTAATTATTTAAGCACAGAATTTATTATTCCGATCCGTGTGGCTCTTGTAGTCCTACATACCTGCCATATTCTTAGGATTCAACTGTTTATAATACTTTTAACTTTGGATTTTGCTTAGTTGTAATCAAGAGATTTCAACGACTGTCTTGCTAGTATATCTACATCCTCATTTCTTTCCAGACCAACATGTGCTTGAACCCAAAGAAATCCAACATTTACGCCACCATTGCACAATCTTGACCCTTGTTCTCCTGCCCTTATTGCAGTCTGCAAGTTTCATTAGTGCTGATAAACTGTGAGATGCAATAACTATAGCTTTTTGAATATTTCTGCCCACTGCAAACCTAGCATTATGGCTTCCAGTTCTACTGTGTTTATTGATAAAATGTCTCATTTTAATAGTTACTCTAAGTTGAGGAATGAAGACCGCAGCACCAGTCTGTAAATATTAGGACTTCATCTGTATATTGTTTCTCCATGTAAATCTGTGCTATATACTGAACAAGTGTATGACTTGACTTTCCTTTATTGCCTTTTGAATGTATAATCGCTATATAAGTTGCTTTTACTGTGCTCATAGCACACTTCCATGAGCTTATCTCTTCTTCTTTGGAAGGACATTTCTCCCATTTCCACCTGCATGGCTGTTACTGGAGATTTAAATGCACCACTGCAAATTCTGAGGGCTTGTTCTGCATCCAGAAATTTTAGTCCCCTAGGTCCAACCTGTTAAACAACATAAGATACAAGCATCTGGTCATACAGCTGCAAAGACAATGGTTTAGGTTGTTTTGAGAAACATATTACTGAGCTCTTTGCCACTGAAAGTTTAACCATGATGAATGGTATGATGAAAACAGGCACTTGCTTTCTAAAAAATAAGTGAGTCTTTCACGGACCATCTTTTCCATAGTTTTACCTGACTGAGATGTTAATTGGTCTGTAATTTGTTGGGTCTGATAGATCTTTTCCGGGTTTTAAAATTGGAACAATTGCAGACTGTTTCCATGTAGATGAAATTATACCCATTTCCCAAACTGCTTTAAGTAATCTCAAAACAGCAACAACTCAGTCATTATCCATGTACTCCAACACAGTATAACATTTACTGTCTTTACCTGGAGAGGTTTGATGAACATTTGTTAATGCCTTCTTAATTCATACTAAACAGTAAGTCCAAACTGTCTCTGAATTCAGTTCTTTTTACATTTACCCTACATCTAAGATTCTTTGCCAGCGTCTCATTCCTGCACTGTTTAGGAATATTCAATTCAATTCAATTCAATTTTATTTATATAGCGCCAAATCACAACAAAAGTCGCCTCAAGGCGCTTTATATTGTACAGTAGATAGCACAATAATAAATACAGAGAAAAACCCAACAATCATATGACCCCCTATGAGCAAGCACTTTGGCGACAGTGGGAAGGAAAAACTCCCTTTTAACAGGAAGAAACCTCCGGCAGAACCAGGCTCAGGGAGGGGCGGCCATCTGCTGCGACCGGTTGGGGTGAAAGAAGGAAAACAGGATGAAAGACATGCTGTGGAAGAGAGACAGAGATTAATAACAGATATGATTCGATGCAGAGAGGTCTATTAGCACATAGTGAGTGAGAAAGGTGACTGGAAGGGAAAAACTCAATGCATCATGGGAATCCCCGGCAGCCTACGTCTATTGCAGCATAACTAAGGGAGGATTCAGGGTCACCTGGTCCAGCCCTAACTATATGCTTTAGCAAAAAGGAAAGTTTTAAGCCTAATCTTGAAAGTAGAGATAGTGTCTGTCTCCCGAATCCAAACTGGAAGTTGGTTCCACAGAAGAGGGGCCTGAAAACTGAACGCTCTGCCTCCCATTCTACTTTTAAATACTCTAGGAACAACAAGTAGGCCTGCAGTGCAAGAGCGAAGTGCTCTAATAGGGTGATATGGTACTACAAGGTCATTAAGATAAGATGGGGCCTGATTATTTAAGACCTTGTATGTGAGGAGCAGGATTTTGAATTCAATTCTGGATTTAACAGGAAGCCAATGAAGGGAAGCCAAAACAGGAGAAATATGCTCTCTCTTTCTAGTCCCTGTCAGTACTCTTGCTGCAGCATTTTGGATTAGCTGAAGGCTTTTCAGCGAGTTTTTAGGACATCCTGATAATAGTGAATTACAGTAGTCCAGCCTGGAAGTAATAAATGCATGAACTAGTTTTTCAGCATCACTCTGAGACAGGATATTTCTAATTTTAGAGATGTTGCGCAAATGGAAGAAAGCAGTCTTACATATTTGTTTAATATGTGCGTTGAAGGACATGTCCTGGTCAAAAATGACTCCAAGGTTTCTCACAGTGTTACTGGAGGCCAAGGTAATGCCATCCAGAGTAAGAATCTGCTTAGATACCATATATCTGGTTAATTGCCGGCACTATGAATCTTTACAAACGCTTGAACATTGAGCTCTGCCTTGTCTATATTATTAATCGCTCTTCTGTCCTCTGTCCCCACTGTTTGGTAGCCTGTTTGTCCTCCTCACCACACCCCAAATGTCCACTAACCATGTCTCTCTGCCTATACTATTACAATATTGCCTCCAATATGTATGCTTTGTAGACTTTTTAATTCTTCGCTTGTGCTCTTGTAGTGAATCAGTGCTTTTATGGAGTGGTAATTTTTCAGCTGTCTAAATGCTCTTTTTCTGTTCTTTACTGCTTGACTTATACTCCTCATGCCACCAAGGTACATTCTTTTTAACCTGCTCCCTACAACCCTTGAAATTGTCTCTTACGCAGTCCGCATGTGTCATGGAACGGACATATTGTTGTTGTTTAAGAAGTGTTACTACCACCTAGTGGTAACTAAGCAGAATGTCTCTTTTGTAGAGGAAGTGGTCTACAGGGAGTAGTGTGCTCTTTAGCTGCTGAAGTGACAGCATTTGTAATCTGATGGCAATCTCTGCAATCCTGGTGTTAAAGTCCACAATATCGGCTTCATCCGTAAGTTCCTATACATTTAATGTGTATTAGTAAGTTTGACACTGTTTTGAGTTAAATCTTATGGAGGCAGGTAGATGCATATATTTTTTAGCAGATGCTTCATCTGTGGTCGTGTATCCTTCATTAGAGCAATGTTATTCTCCCAATGTAATGGAACATGTCTTCATTGTGTATTTTGTATTCCTTTTCTTTGTACAGTTTTACAAAAAAGAGAGAGAGAGAATTTATTTTCATCATTAAATCCTGCCAAACACAACAAGCGGCCTGTTTCTTGGAGGATGAAGTGCTGGGAATAAAAGAATGTTAAGCTAGCTGTATAGCTGAAATTACGTTGCCTGCAACAAACTTTAGTGAGGACAGCATAGTAAAAGGATGACCACTCAACGTGGAAGTTAAGAAGAGTGAAGGATTGTTAGTCTGCATCACACTGCAATGGAGGCCACAAGCGCCTTAGCACAAGCTTTAAAAGAAGATAGAGCTGAAGGCTCACGAGATGAAGTTGAATCGGGGTCTATTTATTCACGCCACAGCTCAAAGAGGTCACGCTCTTCACGCTCATCAACAAGCTCCAGAGTAAGCTATGAAGCAGCCAGGGCGCGAGCCAAAGCAGAGGCGGAGAAAACCAGACTAGCATTCACGGAAAAGGAAGGCGAACTGAGAGTCGAAAGGGCCAGACTAGAAGCCAAGATAGATTATATTAATCTACAGAAAGAAGCTGAGGCTGCCCAAGCTGAAGCTGAGGTGTTGGAGGCAGCTGCAGGAGATGTGAATGAATCCAACAACAAAGAATTTGACTTTCTGCCTTTGCCAGATAGTGCATTGAAAAGGACTGATCACTATGTTACACAGCACACACAAGAACAATTCCCACAAGAACCCAAAGTAGAGAATGATTCGACTTTGCCGCCAACATCCACTCCATTTCCAAGCTACAATCAGAATGCACAGCCCCAGCTCATCGACAACGGAGCCAGCTTCCCTCAAAATAATGCTCAACCACTCCATATGAACTTTCCACAGCAAAAAGATGAGCACTTCCAGCACAGGGTACTGCCCGACAATCGACCACATCTAAACAACTCCCACAATAATGACTCATCTACAGATCTTGCCAAGTTCCTTGCTAAATCCCAGCTGGTTTCTTCAGGCCTAACAAAGTTTGATGACTTACCCGAACACTATGAAGCCTGGAGAGAAACGTTCATCAACACAATCGAAAGTCTGAGTCTATCAGCAAGTGAAGAAATGGATCTGCTTATCAAATGGCTGGGTAAAGAATCTGGTGAGCATGCAATCAGAATACGGTCTGTGAATATTAGACAGCCTAATGTGGGACTTAGAATGATCTGGGAAAGACTAAATAAAAAATATGGTGCTCCAGAGGTGATAGAACGAGCTCTTTTTTGTAAACTTGAGAGTTTTCCCAAGATCCACAACAGAGAGAGTCAAAAACTGCAAGAACTGGCTGATTTGCTTACTGAACTTGACGTTGCTAAACGAGAGGGTTACCTACCAGGTCTAGCCTATCTTGATACATCAAGAGGTGTGCAGCCAATTGTGGAAAAGCTCCCTTTATATCTCCAAGACAAGTGGCTGTCACACGGGTGCAAATACAAAAGAGATCATCATGTTGCCTTTCCTCCTTTCTCCTACTTCAAAGAATTCATCTGCAGAGAGGCTGAAGAGAGAAATGATCCCAGTTTTAACTATCCAGATCTTTTCACAAATTCTTACAGAAAAGAAAGGTCAAATCAAGTGAGACCTGTCTCCGTGCACAAGACAAACATATCTATGGCTTCAGAGCCCAAAATAGGAAATCCCGAGAAGCTATGCCCCATGCACCACAAGCCTCATTCTCTTCAGAAATGCAGAGGTTTTCGAAAACTGCTCTTGGAAGAGAGGAAAAGGTTCTTAAAAGAAAACAACATATGTTTTCGCTGCTGCGCCTCTACGACTCATCAAGCCAAATCTTGTGAGGCCACCGTAAAATGCGGGGAATGTGACAGCGATAAACACATTTCCGCTCTGCACCCTGGACCAGTTTCACGCTCAGATGCAGTTCCTACTTCCTCGACAGAGAATGGCGGGGAGAGGTCGGACACAGAGGCACAGAGTGTCACATCCAGATGTACCCAGGTATGTGGGGATGGGTTTCAAGGGAAATCCTGCTCAAAGATCTGTCTAGTGAATGTGTATCCAAATGGCCACCAAGAGCTATGGCAGAAGATGTATGTCATTTTAGATGACCAAAGTAATGTTTCACTGGCCAGATCTGAGTTTTTTGACATGTTTGGTCTCAAGGGAGCAACCATGCCATACACACTGAAAACCTGTGCAGGCATCATAGAAGCATCTGGGAGAAGAGCCCACAGTTTTATGATAGAATCGTTGGATGGGAAAGTTACCATGCCCTTGCCTGCACTTATAGAGTGTAATGATATCCCAAACAACAGGTCAGAGATACCCACACCCGAAGCTGCATGTCACCACCATCATCTTAAAAGAGTGGCAGATAAGATTCCACCGCTTGACCCAGATGCAGACATTCTTCTTCTATTGGGAAGAGACATTATCAGAGCGCATAAGGTTCGAGACCAGTATAATGGTCCACTAAACGCGCCATATGCACAACGCTTAGACCTCGGGTGGGTCATTGTTGGAGAGGTGTGCATAGGAGGTGCACACAACACGACTACAGTGAGTGTTATGAAAACCTGCATCCTGGAAAATGGCAGACCAAGTCACTTTGCCACGTGTGAGAATAAGATAAAGGTAAAAGAAAATCCTAATGGCAAAGATGAGAAAAAGAGAACCCCACCCAAGAGAGACATCCAAAATGCATCGACAGTGACTAATCTTGGAGAAACAGTCTTCAATGCCACAGAAAATGACAACCAGCTAGCACACTCCGTTGAGGATTCAGTCTTCCTACAGATCATGGAAGAGGAATTCTTCCAGGATAAGACAAAAAGCTGGGTTGCCCCTCTTCCTTTTCGGCACCCACGCAAATGTCTACCAAATAACAGATGTTACGCTCATCACCGTCTGATGTCACTGCGGAAGACTTTAGATAAGAAGCCTGAAATGAAAATGCATTTCACAGACTTCATGCAAAATATGTTAGACAAGGGACATGCTGAACTTGCACCACCACTCCAGGAGGGGGCAGAATGCTGGTATTTGCCCACGTTTGGTGTTTACCATCCCAAAAAACCAAACAAGATTCGAGTGGTATTTGATTCCAGTGCTCAGTATGATGGAATCTCGCTAAATGAGGTGCTGCTGTCTGGACCAGATCTTAACAACAGTCTCGTCGGTGTCCTCCTCAGATTCAGAAAAGAGCCCGTGGCCATAACTGCAGATATTCAGCAGATGTTTTACTGTTTCGCTGTTCGTGAGGACTGCAGGGATTTCCTTAGGTTCCTGTGGTACCAGGATAACGATCTGAGTAAGGATGTGGTGGATTATCGCATGCGTGTTCATGTTTTCGGAAACAGTCCATCACCTGCAGTGGCAATCTTTGGCCTGAGGAAAGCAGCAGAGCACCAAGAAGTTGAATATGGCAGTGATGCGAGGCACTTCGTAGAAAGAGACTTCTATGTAGATGACGGCCTCCGGTCTTTTGCTACAACAGCAGAGGCCATTGATGTTCTGCGTCGAACACAGCAGATGTTGGCAGCATCTAACATCACTCTGCACAAAATAGCTTCAAATCGAGCAGAAGTATTGAACGCATTTCCTGGAGATCAAAGAGCAGACAATGTAAAAGACCTTAACCTCTTTGTGGATGACTTACCAGTCCAACGCAGTCTTGGAGTCAGCTGGAACATAATGATGGACACTTTTGGATTCAATAGTCCTGAGAATCAAAAGCCATTTACACGCCGTGGTGTCCTGTCAACAGTAAACAGTCTGTTTGATCCTTTGGGGTTCATAGCTCCTGTTGCAGTGACAGGTAGACTGATTCTAAGAGAGCTAACAACCGAGAATGCAGACTGGGACGCTGAACTCCCTGAGGCTAAAAAAGAAAGTTGGAGAAGATGGAGTGAATCATTGTCAGCACTAAAAAACCTGGATGTTCCACGAGCATATGCCTCTTTCTCTGTTTCCAAAGCACAGCACGCCGAATTATTGATCTTCTGTGATGCCTCTGTCAAAGCAATATCTGCAGTTGCTTATCTTAAGACAACGAATGAACAAGGTCTCCAAGAGGTGGGCTTTGTATTCAGGAAATCCAAGCTCGCTCCCAACCCAGGCCTCACAATCCCAAGACTGGAATTGTGTGCTGCTGTCATGGCCGTTGAGATAGCCGATCTAGTAATGAGAGAGCTTGATCTAGATCTCAAGACAGTGAAATTCTACACTGACAGCAGAGTTGTATTGGGATACATACACAACGAGACTAGGAGGTTCTATGTGTATGTGAACAATAGAGTGCAGCGCATCCGGCAGTCAACACGACCTGAGCAGTGGAACTACATTCCTTCAGAACTAAATCCGGCTGATCATGGGTCACGTTCTGTTCCAGCCGCTGAGCTTGCCGACACAACGTGGCTAACAGGACCAGCATTTCTAATAAAACAACCAAAGGTAGCTGCCAGTGGCGATAATGGATCAACATTTGACCTTGTGAACCCAGATGCTGATGCTGAGGTACGTCCTGAGGTAACTTCGCTCGCCACACAAGTTAGTAGAGACAAGCTTGGCTCAAAACGCTTCCAGCGTTTTTCTAGCTGGACCACACTCAGTAAGACTGTGGCACATCTGTGTCATATTGCTCAGTGTTTCTCTCACTCCTCAAAGAATCAAAGGTGTGTAGGATGGCATATGTGCAAAAGTGGCCTGTCAGTCGTTGACATTGTCAGAGCAGAACAGATCATCATAAAATGTGTGCAAGAAGAAATGTATTCAGAAGAACTGAAGTGCATCAAAATGAAACATGACCTTCCGAAAACCAGCACGCTGTACAAACTTCGACCCATTCTCGACAGCGAAGGTATGTTAAGAATAGGTAGACGCATTGGCCGAGGACAACTTGAAACTGGTGAAGTCCATCCGCTAATAATACCAAGCCGCAGCCATGTAGCAAGCTTGCTTGTTTGTCATCATCATCAGGCTGTAAAGCACCAGGGCAGGCATTTCACTGAAGGTGCAATTCGCAACAGTGGTCTGTGGATTGTTGGAGGGAAACGTCTCATCAGCAGCATTATTCACAAGTGTGTTACATGCAGGAAACTAAGAGGAAGAACCGAGCAGCAACAAATGTCAGACCTACCCACAGAGCGCCTTCAGGCTGACCCTCCATTTTCCTACGTTGGCCTTGATGTTTTTGGACCATGGGAAGTGGTGACGCGCCGTACCAGAGGTGGTCAAGCTCAGGACAAAAGGTGGGCTGTCCTTTTCACATGTATGTCCACTCGAGCCATACATATTGAGGTTATTGAAACAATGACGTCCTCAAGCTTTATAAATGCGCTCCGAAGATTTTTCTCCATTAGGGGTCATGCCAAACAGCTTCGCTCGGACTGTGGGACCAATTTCACTGGAGCGTTCAAAGAGCTGAAGATGGATCCTGGCAATAAGAGCGTAGAGGATTACCTTCTTAAACAAAAATGCACTTGGGTTTTCAACCCACCTCACTCCTCTCATATGGGCGGCGCTTGGGAGCGCATGATTGGAGTGGCAAGACGGATTTTAGATTCTATGCTTCTTCAGGTTGGACATGTAAAGCTCACTCATGAGGTCTTAACCACTTTCATGGCTGAAGTGAGTGCCATTGTCAATGCAAGGCCGTTAATACCAGTTTCTACTGATCCTGAGGCGCCTTTCATTCTAACACCTTCCATATTGCTGACCCAGAAGGGTGGCGTTCCCTCTCCTACTGTAAGTGAGTTTTCAAAAGGGGATCTGCTCAAGAATCAGTGGAAAAGAGTTCAGGCCTTGGCAGATACCTTCTGGGCTAGGTGGCGCCGTGAATATTTGAGCACATTACAGAGTCGGCACAAATGGCAATCTCAGACACCTAATCTCAAAGAAGGAGATATTGTTTTGCTCAAGGACGATCAAACCAAGAGGAATCAGTGGCCTATGGGAATTGTTGTCAAGGTTGTTCCCAGCAGAGATGGACTTGTTAGGAAAGTTGAAGTTAAGGTGATACGGAACCAGACAGCGAAGGTCTTCTCTAGACCAGTTTCTCAAGTAATCTTGTTGTTTTCACCACAGGACAATGACTCATCAGCAAGCTAGGGGATTGAGACTGTGGCATAAAGTGGCATATCTTTAATATGCCAAGCGGGGAGTGTCATGGAACGGACATATTGTTGTTGTTTAAGAAGTGTTACTACCACCTAGTGGTAACTAAACAGAATGTCTCTTTTGTAGAGGAAGTGGTCTACAGGGAGTAGTGTGCTCTTTAGCTGCTGAAGTGACAGCATTTGTAATCTGATGGCAATCTCTGCAATCCTGGTGTTAAAGTCCACAATATCGGCTTCATCCGTAAGTTCCTATACATTTAATGTGTATTAGTAAGTTTGACACTGTTTTGAGTTAAATCTTATGGAGGCAGGTAGATGCATATATTTTTTAGCAGATGCTTCATCTGTGGTCGTGTATCCTTCATTAGAGCAATGTTATTCTCCCAATGTAATGGAACATGTCTTCATTGTGTATTTTGTATTCCTTTTCTTTGTACAGTTTTACAAAAAAGAGAGAGAGAGAATTTATTTTCATCATTAAATCCTGCCAAACACAACAAGCGGCCTGTTTCTTGGAGGATGAAGTGCTGGGAATAAAAGAATGTTAAGCTAGCTGTATAGCTGAAATTACGTTGCCTGCAACAAACTTTAGTGAGGACAGCATAGCATGATTACTGTCACCAGCTTTTTGTTAAAAACTTCTACATCACTTTATCCTCCCTAGGAAGTTCACACCTCATCTTACTTAATACTCGAAACTTTTCCCAGTTTACTCTACCAAAGTTCTATGTCTGTGTTCTTTGTTATACTCCTTGTTGAAATTCTATACCCAAATTAATCAAAATAGGATAACGATCACTACCCATAATGACATTACTGAGTACCTCCCATGTAGCAATACCTCCTACTTCTTGAGATGTCAAATCTATTGCGCTTTCAGTATGTCTTAGACTATTATATCAAGTACCTTTACCATTATTGATACATACTAGCCCTACCCTATCCATAAAATCCTACTAGTACTGGACTGACTAATCTGTACCTTATTCCAGTTTCCACAAATGTGACCACTCCTTCCCCTTTACCATCCTCACTATCATTCCTAATAACCGTATATCCATGTGTAAGTTCCACTTTTCCAAGGTTTTAACCATGTTTCCTGGATACATATTACATGTGATTTTTTTGTAACCTAGAAATAAAATGATTATAATGATTATAAAAACTACCCCATGACTTTGAGCTAGGATTCATAACACCTGTCATTTCTTCAACTCTCTCCTAATCCGGACCCATGATTCCCAGGTATTTGTCTGCAGCCTGCACAATTTGGGATTTGTTCAGTTTTCTTGTCTATTTGAGCTGTGCAGTTTATTACATCCACCACAAATAACACAAAATCCTTCTTGCTCATAACCAAAGCATCTTTCTTTATTTTGGTAGGTCCTTTACAAGAGGTTGCTTTCTGTTTCAGTTTCTCTGACTGAGAAATTCTCTTTACTGCTTCTACATGACATCTACAATCCCTACATCTAAGTTTTGTTTTGTTTTTGTTTTTCTGGACTTTGTGCATTGCCCCTTTTAATGCTAGCTAGCACTTCAAATAACTGACCCTGATTTGGATGGATGGATTGTTCTTCATCTTTTTGTAGCTCCCTTCAGGGGTTGCCACAGCACATTCCACATGTCTGCAACCAAAATGTAATATATGTATATAGCGCTGCAGAACTGTACCCCCCCTCACCCCCAGCATGTTTACACTGAGTAGGAGATGCTCTGTATCTCATTGTACAACTGTATAGTGACAATAAAGGCATTCTATTCTATTCTATTCTATTCTATTCTAAAAATAGTAATGAAATATTGATTTTTTTTTTCATTGCTGTTGTGCTTTTTTAATGAAAACTCTTCATGTTTTGCAAAAAAAGAAAAAAAAACTGTACGTAAATATCCCATGCAGCTGAAAACATTTTTTTTTGCAGGCCTGTGTTATCTGCCCCCATCTCACCCTCTCTCAGCATCCCCCACTGTGACACCAACCCTCTGCATGTCCTCTTTCACTACGTCTTTACCTCCTGCCTGGCAGCACTATCTTCATTATCCATTGTCTAATATATCCACTTTCACTCCTCTGCACAAGTCCAAACTGTCACAATCTTGCCTGTCAGACTTTGAGCTTTCTTGTGATGTACTCATTTTTAATCCTCTCCATTACAATGTGTTAGGAAGGCTCCCCATTTATATGAACACACCCCAGATAGCAAGACGACATTGAATCTATGTTGATTTTTCATCCGAACCGTCGTATATGGTCGGGGTTGAAATGCCAATGTTGTAACAACATTGAAATACTGTGGTAAACCGACGGTCTTACTATAGGGACGTTGTAACAATGTTGATTTACCGTTGTTTTTTTGTCATTGATATTTGATCTATTTGTAGTCGACCAGGTGACAACAACAACGTGGAGAAAACGTCTATTTATAGTTGATGATCATTCGGCTCCGGTCACCATCAAAAACCATCGATTTGTAGTTGAGCATTAAATTGCATTGCAACTGATCAGGTATAAAGTACCAGAGAAAGTAGATTTATTGTTCATTTGTTATCAGTGACTTGGTCTAGTTCACCAGCTTTAAAAAATCGTGTCTACCTGCAATTTATGTATAGTTGACCGGGAAATTAAAGCAGCGATCACTTGGACTATTCCGCAGCACCCCTCTCACATTGGTACATCCCCCCAACATTACAGGCTATTTAGAGCAGCACATTGTTTGGAGAAGTATTTCCCAACAAGTTCAGGAAGACACACTTTAAGAAAGAAGTCTTGTGCTTGCTTTAAACGTGGTTCCCAGAAATCCACATCAGGGAAGATGCGTATGACAGAAGGTCTCTCTGTGTCCACACAACGAGGTCACAGTGCAGTTTCATTCAGTCGTTGTGAGTGCAGTACCTGAAACACACAAAAACCACTTTTAATAAAAGGTCTGTAATGAACCAAGGCTAATATAGATGGTTTGGCTGTACGTGCAAATCAAAAACTGTAACAAGGAAGTTGTTTAGAAAGTTATCATGTTCAAACCGACTTACCTTTGTCTTAACGACAACGTACAGTTGTCGCAGCGTGGAGGCATAAAGATGGACAAATCTTGCACCCAGCCGTTCGTGAATTGGATGTGGGCCTCCAGGGATTTATAATTCTTAAACTGGTTTGCTGTGTATGCGCTGACTCCACAGACAAGGTATGCAAAGATCGGGATAGGACAAAGGCGGTAGGTCGTCTGGGTTTCCACTCCGCTTCCTTATTTCATACGGGTCCACATTACCGATGCACGCAATTTTTTGAAAGTACCGTCTCTTGGCGTCTGGGCGCAATCGGTCGCGATACAGCCCTTTGTCTCTGGAGTCAGTGCATACACAGCAAACCAGTTTAAGAATTATGCTTATTATTATTAATAAGAACCTTCAGACTCTGCAGCTGCATAATAAAAGCCTGTAAGATAAAATTAGTGCACATGACAGGTGTGTGATTCATCTGGAAGTTATGTGTGCATTAGTGTACAATGAGAGCAATTTAGTATGTTTTTAGAGGCCCATGAGCAGTGTTGGTGCCCAGTCTGGATTTGTTACATCCATTTCATATGCTGGTTTGCCTGCAATAATGCTAAATCATAAGCTACTCAGTCGACATGATGACATGACGTGGTTCTGCAGCATCACACATTAGCATGTTTTATCTCATTATCTATGACCTCAGCACATTGAAAATAACACTAAAAGCATTTTAATAGTGATATGAATTAATTTAGAACTCACCGGAAAGAAGATGCGGAGACCAAACCAACAAAAAGCTGGGGATTGCACAGAACTCGATCCGCTCGTCTCACCGCTGCAATGCAAGCCTGACGTCTTTGTTTAGTAATATCGGTACATGGGATCCCTCACGTTGCCTCCAGGTTGAAAAACGATGAAAAGAGAGCCCATTATCCAGCTTCTTGCCTTCACGATCGTGTGATCAAACGTTGCAACTGATAACACAACACGTACGAACCATAGCTGAAGCTGAATCCTGTGTCTAGCCTACTGTCATGGCGGAAAGGGGGCGTGGCCCACCTCCAGTGACGTCAACTCCAAAGCCCTATTCATTGTCTTCTACAGTAGAGCGGGACATTTGATTTACTCTCAGCGGAATTGACCGGAGAAGGCATCAGTTCATGCACTGCACTGGCCTGCACCACGATTAGTATAAGGTAAGAATGAATGATTTTTTTTCTACTCGTTATTTCCATGTTTGCATTTGAATAACAGTAAAAAACTCGTTAATGTTGTACATTAACAAGTTTTTTACTGTTATTTACGTTGCTCCCACAAAAAGTGGGACCCCGAAATTGTGTCTACTTCTTACAATCCGGCAACAAATAAATTGCACTGCGAACAAAGTATATCAACAAAGCTGCCCCAGGGCAGCTGTGGCTACAACTGTAGCTTGCCTCCACCAGTGTGTGAATGTGAGTGTGAATGGGTGGATGACTGGGTATGTAAAGCGCTTTGGGGTCCTTAGGCGGGGCTAGTAAAAGCGCTATACAAATACAGGCCATTAACCATTTACCAAAGAAAACATTTTCGTTTCATAATTTCTTCGTTATATTCCCTTACAAAGCTAGCTTTAACGCTTCGAGGTTTCCTTTGTTCTTGCCGTCGCCTCGGCGCTTGACCCAGTATATTAGACAGTACCTTTAATTACTATGCCATGCATAATCTCTGTAGTAAAATATTATGGTCAGCAGTGTCAAACACTGCACTGAGTCCACTGTCAGAGACAGCTAAGACAGCTGGGTCAAGTAATGACTTTTTAATTAATGGTTTGATTATTGCCAACCGTGATACTTAAGCCCATTAATAGAAATAATCATATTTAACATCAAAACATTAATACTAGGACTTCTTTGAGCAGTCTTGAACGAATGGGATCTTTTAGACACGTTTCTCCCAGGGCTCCAGTTCAACGACATCTATGTGTCTCTTACAGAGAATTGCTCAGCGGGATTTATAGTCCTACAAATGTGTCCATCTGTGTACACGTCTCAGTCAGAAAGAGGGGGCGAGGGGTTTTCACCCATGTGAGACATGCTCCCATGCAGTCCTCCACGATCCTGACTGCAGTACGCTGGAAGTAGATAACATAAGCAACTGCTGTACATAATGATACATCTGTGAGATGATTATGAATCGTTTTTTTCTCTAACTGTTAAATTTTATTTGTGGAGAAATTCATGAAATCATTACTAGTTATGGTTAAAGCAAGGGCGTAGATTTGGCATGGACGGAAGGGACATGTCCCCACCAATAATCTGATCTCTTCGAGTAAAGAAAAACAAACCCGATAGAAAGAGAAAAAAAAGATCTGTCAACGTCTCATTCACCTAGCTGTGCAGAAAGAGTTAAATTACGTTCTCTACTGGAGTCCTACCTCATGTGACAAATATGGCCAATGTGATTGGCTGTGCCTTTCAGGGAGCTCTGTTTAGTTTTAGCAGCGGCAAGCCTGCGCTGTGAGGACGTGAAAGGAGGAGAGGAGGATGGCAGCACAAAGGAAGAACGTGGATATAAGAAAGTATTTTTCAATGAAACCTGTAAGTCACTTAAAGTGAAGTTCACTCATAAAATGTGTCCGTCATAATAACGTTACAGGCTATGCTACGCCATACATGCCAACCCTTCCGATTTTTCCGTGAGAATCCCGAATTTCAGGAGGACCCGGCCCACTTAGATCGCGAAGGCAAGGTCCTCAGGTGGACACAACCTCTGAATTTGGACACCCCTGGCCTGTTTCTGGCCGGACAATAATAACAGTGACATTTAACTTATTTTATCCGATAAATAAACACTGTAAGATTCAAGTTTTTTTTGTATATATATGTATATGTATATGTATACCACTCCCCCCACCAACAGCCCTTTTGAATATCTCCCTAATTCTGAGGTCTCAATGTTGGCAAGTATGTGCTAGGCTTTGGCCCACATCAGTCTAAAATTGTATGTAACCATGAATAATGTGTTGCCATGTCCACCAGGAGAGACTGGACAGTATAGCTGTAAAACAAATATGCCAGCAGTTCATCTCAGTTAACGAGAGGAGAAGGCATGTGTTTGGCTCCTTCACATAGTGGACATTGAGTTGTTGTGTGGGGCACCAGTAGTCCATGTCTGTTGCTGTAACAGTAGTTCATGTTTAGAATAAAAAATCCCAGCTCACTGATTTGATCGGGGCAATAGTGCCTAAAATGTTGCATAATTTTGCTGAGAGATCTTTTACTTTGTGGTAATCTTAGATGAGTAGTTTTATGGACAAAAACCACCAGGTCATTCAGTGTTCACTTAGTGCTAATGTATAAGAGATGTTGGTGCACTATAACTGAAGTAATGTTGTTAAGTCCTTAAAGTCATATTCTTTTATTGTCATGACTGTATTTGAAGCTATTTTTATTTTTGTATGATACCTGATTTATATGGAATATGGCTGAAGTAAACTAAAGTCTAAAATACTTAGTCATTTGTTTAATAGTAACTTAACATTATATAATTCACATATAAAATTATGAATTGTGATTTTAAATGGTTTAAAAGCATGTAGAATAGCATATGTAGGCAAGTATATTTCTCCTTTTTTTTTATCAAGAAGCAAAGACAAAAAGGGAAAAAAAAGAAACAGGGCGGGGTTCGGTGGTTGAATCATCCGTCCCCACCAATGTCAAAACCAAATCTACGCCCTTGGGTTAAAGCGATACAGAACCCACACGCATGAGGATATAAAACTGTTAAAAGAATAATCTACTTCTCTGGGAGCAGAGTTTAAGTAGCTGCTCTATACTGTTTTGGCACATAGTATTGAAGTGAAGTAGAAGTAGTAGAAGAATTATATCCTTAGATTTAGTTACAGCACTTTCTGAAAGACATTTTTTATAATGAAATGTGTTCCCCACGACTGTGTAATCCATTAGTGTAAAGTTAAATGTTATTAAGAAATGATCACATAAATGAGGGTTTTCGGGGAACGCTATTTATGGCACCAATGATTCGACAGTAGAGAAAGATGGAGGAATAGTTTTCTGAATATTGTTTATCACAACTCTGTAACTTTAATCTCTGTTTTTACTAGGTTTTTTTAAAAAAATCAAAAGAATGTCACAAAATATCACATGTCTAGTTAGAAAAGCATATTTCAATGTTTGCATTCAGTTGCTGGGTATAGTTATGTGCTGCAGTTGTCTGCATTGCTTTTTGCCAACATTATGAGCAGTTCTTTATAATAATCATCAATAATTAAGGTAGTGTGAAAATGATGTAAGGTCTGTTTAAGGCTAGGCATAAACATGGGTATGATTATGGTAACAAACATTGGGATATTGGCATAAATAGCATTACTTCAAGCCTAGGTTTGGTTATAGCCTTTGCTCACCCATCAGTTTATCTCACCTTTCCAATTAGACAGCATTTTTGTTTAATTTTCACAGTCAAGTCATAATTTATATGGCTACAAAAGGCCCTTGTCATGAAAAGAGAGACAAAACTTCTTCAAGAAACTGCTATGTTAAGTGTGTCCTTAATGCCTTTGTCTGTTTTTATTATGACATTTCAAGGGCAAGCATGTTTAATATATACCGAAAATAGATAATGAAGACCTCAAGAACTCAATACATGTTTATATGAAATATAGGCAGTATACAAAACGGAAGGGACTATGTTGAACATAATTTACACTTCGAATGAAATTAGCCCAGGGCAATAATTTGTTCTGTTAAAAAGCAAATCACTTACATTTAATAGAAAATGAAGTTATACCAGAGGTAACATTAAGAGTGATCGTTTTTCACATTTCCATCAGTGAAGGATGCGATTTATTTTGCTGTTACTCGTTCATTTGACTGTAACACCATGAGAATATAATGAAAATTAACATGTGCCTAAGGTGAAAATGATACAAGTTCATAAGAAGAAATGGAAGCAGATGCCTTTATATCTTCAACAACCCTGTGTTTATCACAGTTTGGGCATTTTTCATATCGTATAAGACGATTTTAAGCTAACCAGCTAGCTTCTAACCAGCAGCACAAACATCAGCTCTCTTGTGAAAAAAATAGCATACCAGAGTTCTTAAAAGCATACACTATACATAACAAGAATCACAATAATACTGCAATTAATATCGCTAATAGTATTCTTATTAGTATTATTATTAAACACTAAAATGCAGCCAGTCACAAAGCTTCAGACTGAAAATTTCATCAAAGGAAAAACTTAAAGTAACATGCAAACTTTCTTCACTCCATCCTCCATGTCTTTGTTGACATCCTTTAGTGCAGTATATTTATTAAAACAAAAGTTTTTCTTCACAGTTTCTTTTTTTTTTTGTCCAGTTCACAGCAGTGAGAACTCCTACTGGCTCAGGTTTCAGTATCAGCAGCTGCCATTGACTGAGCATAAAGAACTCTGATTGGGTCTCAGTCTGTTTGGCACATCATCCAATTGACTTCAGAACTCTTATGAGAATACTATGCAGGTGCACGTGCAAATGTGGAAATATATGTCAATGTATAAGCAAGGTGTGTTTCTGTTTATGCTGCAGCTTTGATGTGCTGACCTAGAAAGAGGGCTGGGAACACTTCTCATATACTGTAAATATTTACAGGAACATATAATTAAAGGGAACAAATTTAGTCCACCTCAGTTTGTGAAAACAGTATCTTGGGGCATTAAATAAGAGCTTCCATCCACTCCTCTGTTTTCACAGAAAGTGATCGTTTATAATTTGGCACTGATATGAGTAACATTAGCCTATTCTGCTGCCAGCGGGTTGCACTTTATTGTGCCTTTCAACTTTTACTTATCAGCAAGTTCAGATGTTGAATATACAGTCATAGATGCCATGCAAAACCAAAATACCAAGAAATATCTGTGAAAAAAGAGTGGTTTCTACAACAATAGAAGACTAAAAGACTGGGTTTTTAACTGGTTTCAGTTCAGTTTTTTAAAAATTATTATATTACAAACAAAGCATACTGACATGAGTAGAGTGCTACCAATTAATTGGGATTCATGAAATAGCCCTACTGAATGTCTTATGTGTGTTTGTGTTTTTAGAGCTTATTAAGGAATTTTAAATATCTTCACTTTGTGGAAGTGCAACGAGAAATGATCAAAGTACCCCTTCAATGTCTTCATGACAAATGACTGCCAATAGTTGCCAAACAGCTACACAAGTTATGCGACTTATATGTGTATTTTTTAAATCCCTGTTAGTGTCCATATTCAGTAAGGATATCAGTATAATAAATAACTGTACGTACTTAAAGTTGCTATTTTCTGCAGATGTATTTATGGATAAAACCAATAATATTTAGATAAGCACTAAAACTAACCTGGGGCTGATGCTTCACAGAACTTTGCTCTAAAACTGAATCTGACCTGCAGTTTTTGATCGTTTTAATTCACCTTCACTTAGCTGATTTTAATTCAAGCCTATGTTTGTGTGTGTATGTGTGTTTTCCCTTTATTTGACCCAGTTCTGACTAACTCTATTTTGTGTATATAATAATGGTTAAATCTGGCTATGGCTAAATCTATGATCCTGTAGTTAACAGTACAGCATGAAAAATGAGGAATGTAAAAACTGCCAATGTGCTGTTTACACAAGACGTTAAAATATATTTAACTGATTCAACATGATTTATGATTTTATAAATACACTATGCCGATCATTACACATTTAGAGCTGTGTGTCACACAGTCAAACATAAACCACTGTTAAGCTATTGCCCAATGAACAAGAGGAAAATGTAAACATATTTACAGTAATACTGCAAAGACTATAAAATATTCATGTTACCAAGAATCTAATTAATTTTTTTTAAATGAATCAGAATGTAACGTGCATCTTTGCACCATTAAATATTTTGGGGGATTTAGTTTAATTATTTAACATATCTTGGAGTGGACAGCGTTTCATGAAAGACTAGTTTAAATGCATTTTAAGCATTAGTAATTGCTTCATTTTAATCTTAATACTGATGAGTGGCCAGTTTCAGCCAGGTATAATTCACTTTCTCAGATTGCATTTGTTGATGCTTTCAGTATCACACCCTGCTCAGGTACTTTTTAACCCATTTCAGCCCATCCCTGCATATAATTTGTATGTTTTTGTAGTGTTGTGTTGTAGAAGTGTTTACACTGTGTACCTGTGGTTGCTAGTCCATGCATCCCTTAATCTGGTAAAAGTTTCCATTCATTAGGGATTTTCAGGGAAAAATAAGGAGAAAAAATAGGAACAATAGCAATATCATTATCTGCTACCACAATTGCTAATATTTTATGGATGTGATATTTCATTCCACCAGTCTGCTTTTATAACTGCTGATCACATTCCTGATTAATATTGTTATTGCGTTAGCATCATTGTTTCTTGTTGTCTGTACAAGAGGGGGAAAAAATCCATTAAACAATGATGTGTATTTGATTAGAAAACTGTCCACTGTGCTTGATTGCTTTTCATGAATTTGTATATGAACAGCCATTCTTCTCACTGATGGTCAAGTGACTCTCTTCATTGATGGGCAGGTCTTTGCTGAAGCCTGACAGCCAAGTGGTGGGTAGACATCTGTCCAGTCTTTCTAGCTGTAAGGCACTGGCTTGGATGTAGTCAGGAGAGATCAGTCATGCTGAGACTCATGGGTAATCCAGGACGGAGGTAAGCCACTGGAACACGACCATTCTCGCTGGTCGATCCTGTGATAGACAGACGAGCTTTGGAGCGCATCGCATCCGTGAATTTCATCTGTATAAGAACAAAAACACATTAGCCACATTTTCATCAATGACATGTAACCTAAAGCTGCATAGACAGGTTTAGAATCACCAGTTAACCAGTGTACTGAGAGGAAGCCCATGCAACTCCATTCCACCACTGTACTTCCCAATACTGGTCCACTTGAAGCGTTTTTTGTTGCACTCACCAAAGTTTCCCACCTATGTGCCTAATTTCATTTTTCAATCCTATGTTCATAGGTAATACTGTACAGCTGCTAACATGCCCTTTTTTAAGAGAACATGCTTTCTCCTGGAAACCCTTTTAAGCCTCCTATATCGCTGTGGTGGACATCGGCGATCAAGGCTCCAATACTGGCTGATATGGCTGATTACGACAACCTTGTGAACAGCCTATTTCACTTTCTTATATAACAACTAGTGTTGGGGTAGCAGGGTGTGCAAGATTCCTATTGGCTGTACTGGCCTTAGAGTTGTGGCAGCCAGACTGTCTTTGAACCAGTGTCTTTGTCCTAGAGCCCCCCAAGGGGTCCAGACCTGGATGCAACAGATGTTTTTCCTTAACTGCTGAAGTTAAGGAAAGACTGTTAGACAACTGTGCATTCAGCTTGTTGCAGAAACAAGAAGGAGCTGGGCTTTGAAACAGCTGTTGGGCTAGATGTGGACAGAGCATAGATTGTATGGTAACGCCTTGCTTTTTGACTGTTTTATTGAAATTTTAGAATATCCCCTCATCGGCTTTTGTTTTTTCTTTTTTATGGTAATATTTAACCATTTTTATCACTCTTGGTCCTATTACTATTTCAGGTACAGAGGTACTTCCATTTTATACTTCTGTTTTTATTTGTGGGGACTATAACCAAAACCTTTTACTAAAGTTTCTTTGCCCCAGTGTCTGTCTTTGGGCTCCTATAGGCTCTTTCAAACCTAGGTGGCATTTTGAGCATAATCAGAATTCTGCTATTTAGCTTGAACAGATGAACACATATGAACAGATCTGTGTGTAAATAATGTGTCTGAATGTTTTTTACACACAAATCAGTGTACAAATTCAGAAGTTCTTCAGACCATGCAAGCGACCACGATAGCCTGGTTGTCTTTTAGAATTTAATCACAAGGCTGAAATGAATACTTCTCCGACGACTACTAATTATTATTATTGATTTCCAGCATTCTTTATCTCATCTATCTTCTCTTTCATTAACTTCTGACATTGCTGGATGTTGTCACCTACAATCTAATTTCTTGGCACTATCACAGAGTTACTGGAGACTCTGCTTTTTTTTCATTGCAGTTAGTTGTCATCTGTGGCTGGCAGATCACGTGCTCCTTGTCATCTTTTCTTTTTTCCCCTTGTAGTCTGTTTTGTGTCTTTTGTCAGTTTAATGCCTCAAAGTGCTTATATAAATACAGCAGAAAAGCATTACATGAGAACCAGTCCATTTACCCTTTACTTGAGGCTGAGTGTCTCAGGGGAAACAATATTCAGCAACCTGTTGTTTGAGCTGGAGCCTCACTTTTTGGTTTGTTTATTCATTTTTAAATGGTCATTACTCCTGTGGACACACTCTGAAAAGCAGCCTTTTTTTCTGGCTTGCTCCTTGGACCTCGAGCACTATTTTAAGTTTCTTTCTCTTCGTTTTTGCTTTAAACGGCTTCTTTCTTACATATTTACCACTCTCCCCACTTTTCCTCCAGGTAAACTTATTTCCTTGTATAGCAAAATAGGGGTGTGCTGTATGCAGACTGGAGACAGCAAGCGCAAGCCCACTGACTGCCAATATGAGTCTAACTTAGCCTGATGGTAACATAGATAGGAAAAAAATTGTCTGGTGATTTCTGCATAGTATTTTTTTGCTCGGGGTAAGAATGTTTCCAAGTACATAGTAGTATTTCATTGTTTGGAAATTGCCTATTTTGTTTCTGTCATGGACTCATGAATCTTTCTGTTGCATTAAGAAATGACCTAAGTTCAAGCTCTGTATTGTCTGGGTTTGAATTTTGTTTTTTTCTTGTGCATCTATGTTTGCTAATTCTAGTTCCAGATTTTCATTACATTAGCTCCCTTTCATGTCCAGTCCATTCCTAGTTTCATCTGTGTCTTGTCTTCAGCGTCTCCTGTTGTAGTCTGTCTGGTCTCTCTGTCTTATCTGATTAATACATTTTGCAGTGCTTTCCCTGTGTTATCCCTTCCTGTTCCCTCAGTCTTCTGTGTTTCATCCTTTTGTCACTTCAGTCACTGATTTACCCATGTTTGTTTATTCCCTCATGATTGTTTCCTCCCTCGCAGTATGTCTTTCCATTTTAGTTGAAGGTTTGATTTCCTTTGTTTTGTTTTCCTTTGATTTCCTAAGTAGAGAGTTGATTTATTTAGTTTAATAAACTCTCTACTTAGTTTACTCCTCATGTTTTTAAGTACTGCATTTGGGTCTTGAATGCTCCAGACCAGCTACCTTCTGCTTTAGGCGGTCACACTTTCTGATGATCATGTAATCAAGGAAATTTGATTAGCAGTACCTGGATGCCTTTAACAATTTTCTCATTTTCTATAAATATATTACAAATATAAAAAAATAAAATAAAATAAAAACCCAATTCTGAAAAAATTGGGATGCTATGCAAAATGTAAATAAAAACAGAATGCAGTGATTTACAAATCTTAAAGCCAAATTTTATTCATAATGCAACAAGAAAACATTTTAGATGTTTAAGCTAATCTTTAATTTAATGGCAGCAACACATCTCAGAGTTGGGTAGCTAACTTCAGCATATAAATATCTGGGAACTAAGGAGAACAGCTGATGGACTTTTGAGAGAAAAATAGTCTCATTCTTGTCTGATTGTAGGTGCTCAACAGTCCTGGGTTGTCTTTGTCATATTTTTTTCATTTATGACACACCAAATGCTTTGTATTGGTAAAAGCTTTGGACTGCAGCTAGGACAGTTCAGCACCTGGACTCTTCCTCTACAAAGCCATGGTGTTGTAGTAGATGCAATTCAATACTTTTCAATACTGATGGTACCTTTCCTTTCCAGATATGCAAGCTGCCAATTATATAACGACTAATGCAGCTCCATACCATCAGAGAGATTGGGCTTTTTTAAAGTGAGCCCTGATAAGAAGTCAGATGGTCCTGTGCCCCTTTAGTCTGGAGGATGCAAACTTTTGATTTTCAATTTTGATTATTTTGATTCATCTGACCAGAGAACAGTTTTCCACTTTGGCAGAGTTTAATTTAATTGAGCTTTCGTCCAGAGAAGATGGTAATATTTCTGGAATACATTCACATGTGGTCTCTTCTCTTCATGATAGAGCTTTAACCTGCATTCTTGCATGGCACTGTGAACTGTGTTCACTGATAGTGATTTTTGTAAATGCAGTGCTGCCTGACAGTCTGAAGATCATGATCATCCAATAGTGATTTCAGGTTCTTGTGCACAGAGGCTTCCCCAGATTCTCTGAAACTTTTAATGATATTTACTGTAAATAATGAGATATTTACACTGAGGAACATTATTCTGAAATTGTCACACAATTTGTAGTTTTATGATTTTGATTTGTATTTTTGCAAACTGATGAACCTCTGACATCTTTCTTTCTGAGAAACTCTGCCTCTCTAAGATACTATTTACACCCAATCCTGTGACCTTTTCATTAACGTAGGTAGCTGCAAAATGGTCCTCCTACTTTAAATACTTGATGTGTTTTCACTGACTGATTGAATAAAGTATGGGGTTTAATAATAACTGCATTCTCTTTTTATTTATATTTCATATAGTGTTCCAGCTTTTTTTGACACTGGGGTTGATAAATGCTGTATAACGCTCAATACTACAGCAATTGATTTAAGATTTTCAAAAGACTGCATGAAATGATATGAAACTTTTTGCTTTTCTTAAGATTATATATTGTATATAATGTATATAATTCCATTAATAAATTATATTAATGGATGGTGGCTGTAGGCCACTAATTAAAAATGCATGCCATGGAAGAGTGCCAAGGCTCAACATCCAGTTTTATATGTGATTTAAGCACTCTGTTATTTGTGTTCTTTTGCCAATAGCACCTTTTTTGTTTATTCTTAATCAAAAAGATAAATTAAAATATAGGTTTGATTAATATGTTAACAAAGAAATAGAGTCTGATTAGTGGAGATGTCTGTTCTAACATCTAGATTTTGTGTGTGTAGACATGATCCATCCATCTGTCTTTTATATACATGTCTGGGATTAAGATAAGAACTGTGTCACTATACTTTTGAACAAGAAAAATAATGTTAAATGTTGTAATTAATTATGCTCAATATTGATCAGAATACAATCAGTTAAATATAAATTTTTTTAAATTTAGCCAAAAGGATAGGAGTAAGGCAATATAATAATGACAGGCCTAGCTCAGGCTGAACTGAGAGGCTGGGTAGGTGAGGCCTTGAGAGACAAGAGGGTGTGTGCCACTCTGATCATTAAATGTCTGACTTTAAAAATACACAATTGAGGGGTGATGGTGTAGCTCAGTGCGTGAGCAGGACACTATACACCACATGGCTAGAGAGCAGTAGGCCTGGGTTTGAGTCTGACCCACAGCCCTTTGCTTCATGTGTTCCCTTTTTTCTCTCCCTGATTTCCTGTCTGTCTACAATGTCTCTATCCAATAAAGGCTAAAAGCCCCCCACCCAAACAATCTAAAAAATATATACAATTTGGTGAAAAAGAAAGTATTGAATACACAGTGATTGTGAGAGTTTTAAAGAGAAAAAGTATTTGGAATAAAAGTGATTATGCTAAATTGAATGTGCAAATGAAATCTAAACTGAATGAAACATGAACTGAAGCTGATTCATATTGGACTGAATGTTCAAATTTAACGCAATTTTCCATGTTAAATTAGAGAGATAGAGAGAGAGGACGAGAACTGACTGAAGATCAGTGGATCTCATGGAAACACACCTGATTGGTTAATTAGATAGCAGAGAGAGAGAGGTGGGGGGAACAGGACTTGACAAAGCATCTCACAGAGTGCCTGGAGGCGTTCTGTATCTCTTCCCTGCACCCTGTGAGATGAGCAGTTCAGAAGACTGAATCTCACAACTGA
Organism: Oreochromis niloticus; assembly: GCF_001858045.2. Lineage (NCBI taxonomy): Eukaryota > Metazoa > Chordata > Actinopteri > Cichliformes > Cichlidae > Oreochromis > Oreochromis niloticus. Next base: position 1,937,690 of record NC_031971.2, read on the forward strand.
AATTCCAGCAGAGACGCTAACAGGGAGCAGACCACCACCCAAATTGTGGACTTGCAAATAGAGCAGGGCGATATGACCAAAAATATTTATCACGATATACATTTGAAAATTTACGATAACGATATAACTGACGATATAATTGACACTTGACAAAATACTTTACAACTCCACAACTTTATTAGTGCAAAAACCCCCATCAATGTATTTTCACTTAAACAAGCAGCTGTTTTTTATGTGCATTAAAGTTATACAAAAATGTAACAGTGCAAATTCCTTGCGGACAGTTTAACCAAAAGGCATTTCCAGTGGAAACTGGCCGACATATCCTCAGCATAACCATGTATAATATCCACAAAACTTAAAAAGAGGTTATACACACACAATACGGTAATATTATGTTGAAGCACAGTACGTATCACTCTGCGAGGCGCCTGCCTACGATAGCCGTAATGCTCCGACAATCCATCAAGCGGTGCGGCTTCGTAGCTTAGCAAAGTCGTACTAAAACATTTGACAGATTTTCGAGCCCCGTCTACCACATAAAATCGTTTCGAGGTCAGTAAACACAACCAGAATTCATACATAAGGCACATGGGATTATAAGGGACACTGTCGATTTTCAGGAAAATCAAAGGATTGATTTTAAGTGTGCCGTATTTTCCAAACAACACGGTAATAACGACGGCCCGCTAGCATGCTCTACCAAAAATAGTGCTTTGTTGTGTATCTGACGAACGAAAGCTAAACCAGTTCCACACCACTGAAGTTGCAGCATTTTTACAAACCAATTCTGGTTCATCCGTTTCATTTAACGATCCACTTTCGCTCTTCTCATTCTGCGTCGCCGCCATGTGTGTATGTAAACATAGGCACTGTGCATGCGCGTTTTACCCACATTCTATCGCGATATTTCATTTTCCTATCGTTGCCCAAAATTACACCGGTATTACCGTGAACGGTCTGATATAGCCCAGCCCTAATTGCAAATTGGACTTGGCTCTGTCTTTGCTTATCATTATCACTGCTGTGTTGGTGTTTTCAGTAAAATAGAACAAATTTTCAGATGTGCCCATCTCTCCCCTAACCTCTTTCCTCCCAAAGAGAAGAACGAAATCAGCATTAGCTCAGAGTAGGTTAATTAGAACGGATGTTAATTAGAACGGATGTGATTTGGTTAGCATTTTGTGACTGTTATCATTTAATTCTGCTTTTGCTTTGTTCCTTTTGCTTGCTTTAATAAAACTTCCTGCAATTAAAGTAAAAAAATGAAATTCACAATGAACCAAAAGATTTCTGATCATCAGAATCTCACTTAGCGTGCTCTGACTTTCTCCCCTTTTGAAAATGACTGAAGTGCACTGCACACACTCCTGGCTTTGCCTTGTTATTATTTTTCACTGAATCATGGATTCACCAGGATATTCCCGATTACAACGCATCTGTGGAAGGCTTCCACATTGTTCAGGCCAACAGGGACAACACTACATTAAGCATAAAGGGAGGGGGCTTGCTGTTCTTGTTAACAATCGGTGGTGTAACCCTGCTCACATAACAATCAAAGAACGGATTTGTTGTCTGGACATTGAACTGTGTGCTGTTGGACTAAGGCCGTATTATTTGCCCAGGGAATTTACCCATGTGATCGTGGTTTCTGTTTATGTTCCTACCTCTGCTGAGGACTTGCCGAGTTTGTAAGCTTCTGCACCGACTCCATTGCCCCAGCTAGACTGTCTATTGTTACCCAAACAACAAGCCCTGGTTGACTAATGACATCAAACCCTCCTAAATGAGAAGAAGAGGGCCTTCAGAGCAGGCAATACAGAGGAGGAGAGAATGGTTCGGGTGTTATTGAAGGGCAAGAGAGAACAGCATGCAGAACAGCATGAGGGAGGTGTGAAGTGGCATGACGACCATCACTGGATTCAATCCACCCAAAAAGAAAGGAGCTGGGCACAGTGAGGACACACTGTAGTAAATGCTCACCCCCCTACTGATTTACTCATAGTCACTTCACTCTCTCTCCACATAGCACCATAATCTCTTGTGAAAGGCCTGACACCCCTCCCCCACCTGTCACTTTCACTCATGACCAGGTTCAGAGACAATTAAGAAGGCTAAACTGGTCTGCTGGACCAGACAGGCCCCGTCCCCGTGTCACCCTCGCAGGTGATAAGCTGACAGGAATGGAGGTGGATGCTTCTATCGTGTCCTGGATTGTTGATTATTTGATTTGATATACCTTTATTAGTCCCACAAGGGGAAATTTCATGTTAAGGCTGCCGACCTATTGCACGCAATGGCGGCGCCATCTTACCCTCCAACCATACATACATTACACAAAAACATCACATGGGGAAGACAGGTCAGAGAGGTATAACAATGGAAAATGCACCACATGAGGAAAGATAAGGAGAAAAAAATAACCCCTCCCAGACTGAGCTCCAACAGGGAGATCAGTTTGAGAACAGAAAAAAAAACACCTCTGCACATAGCACATGAAAAAAACTCTTAATACACCAAAGAAACACATGACAAGCAACAGGGGTGGGTAAAGGGTGAGAGACAGCTGATGTAGACAGCACATCCGGGCCTGCAGCTTGTGCGCTGGTCTCCTTGATTACCTGACAGGAAGACCACAATATGTGGGTCTTCAACATTGTGTGTCTGACAAGTTGATCAGCAACATGGGGGCACCACAAGGGACCATCCTCTTTCCTGTTCACCCTCTACACCACGCACTTCAGCCACAGCACAGAGACCTGACATCATCAGAATTTTTCTGATGACACTGCAGTGGTTGGGATGCATCAGTGAGTACCGGGCTGTTGTTGACTTCTTTGTCATGTGGTGCGAGCAGAATCATCTGCAGCTCAATGTGACAAAGACCAAAGAATTGATTGTGGACTTTAGTAGGATCCGGAAACGTGTTCGCCCTGTTTCGATCCAGGGGGTTGGTGTAGATATTGCGGAGGACTATAAATACCTCGTAGTACACACTGATAATAAACTGAACTGGGTTAAAAACACTCCCCCCATCCTCGTAAGGAGGTGGGTCTGGTATTCTTGGCCATCAGCTCCTGATTCTGTTGTCTACAGCTAAGCATCTTCTGGTTTTTCATTTTAATTTTTAATTTACTGGGAGTCACTTTCTGACACAGGAATCCAGTGCTGCTGCTCCCCCAATGTCCTTCTCCATGCAGATATAATGACCTCACATGGTCTTATGCTGAACTGCCTCTATTCTTTCCTCTGTTTTTTCTTTTCCAAACACACAATCATCTCCCACATTTTTGAAGCTCGTGTGGGTCATCAATCTTGTCCCATAAGGAATTTCCACCTGTTGATCTGTAGATAACCTCTCATGTCTGCAGATATTTCAGGGACATTTCAGACCCACGCCTCACGTAATGGCTCACTATTGCTCTGGAGTCAGCATCTGATAAACCCCATTTCCTAGCCGGTGTCAGCCTTAATGTGGGTTTGGAGGATTTTGCTTTTTTCTCTAAAGGTTTCACCCTCATGGCTATAGGAGAAGGGGATGCTGATGAAGTGCTGGTGGAAACAGTTTTCCTATTGGCCAAAAACTAAAGTTTTGGCTAGGTATGGTGTTAAGAAAAGAACTGCAGAACAACACATGGTGATGGATTTCGTGAAAAAGATGGAAATAGCTGTGGTGAACATGTGCTGTGAACAGTGTTGCGTTACGTATTTAAAATACAAAATATGAGTAACTGTGTTCCGTTACGGTTACTATGCTGGCATTAGGCTGGCAGTTTCACCTCTTTTAATCTGTTGCCATCCATGCCTTCACAAGTTGATAAGATAAGATAAGATAAGATAAGATAACCTTTATTAGTCCCACACGTGGGAAATTTGTTTTGTCACAGCAGGAAGTGGACAGTGCAAAAGTTGTGAAGGAAAAATTAGAATAAGATAAGAATAAATAAATAAACGGCATCATCTGTAAGTAATATTGTTTGTTATCATTGAGACGACTTTGTACACAACAAAAGTTCCCATGACACTGAAAATTCTGACTTAAAGCACAGCATAGCTTGCTAACCCATTAATCGATGGCTTAATGGGGTGGGGCGATCGTGGCTCAAGAGTTGGCAGTTTGTCTTGTAATTGGAAGGTTGCCAGTTTGAGCCCCGGCTCGGACAGTCTCAGTCGTTGTGCCCTTGGGCAAGACACTTCACCTACCGCCTACTGGTGATGGCCAGAGGGGCTGATGGCACGATATGGCAGCCTCGCTTCTGTTAGTCTGCCCCAGGGCAGCTGTGGCTACAACTGTAGCTGCCTCCACCAGTGGGTGAATGAATAGTGGAATTGTAAAGCGCTTTGAGGGTCTCGAAAAGCGCTATATAAATGCAATCCGTTATTATTATTAATTTTGTTTTGTAGTAAACCTCTAAAGCCAAAAAACAACAACCAAAACAGCAGCAACCAAAAAACAACTGTTACCTAACAAAGTCTTTCTGGCAAACCCTGAAATCCATGAGCAATTGTGTTAACATTAGCAATGTAAATGTTTATAGTAAACAGACTCTGGGCTATCTCATATAGCAAAATGTTGTCTTAAACTGATACGACAGGCTAAATGGTAAAATTTTTAACACACTCAAGCCTGAATCTAAAATCTGGGGCAAAACGAAGGAAAAAACTGAGATAGACTTTTTTTTTTTTTATCCATGATGGATTCGCTCTTAAATTTAATTGCCAACCAAATCCCATGGCCATTCTAATGCTGATTCTGTCAGGTTTCTCTTTGTTAAAAGGGAATTTTTATTTCCCTTTGTTACCAAGGGCTTGCTCAAAAGAGAATTATTGGAATTTTCTCTCTTATACTCTTATAAGGGCTTGTAAACTCGCATCATCACAGGTTATCTATCGTTAAGGCAATTATAGGGTTGTTTCCAATTAGGTAATTAATAGAATAACTCATATTTTGTGTTATTACCAGTCTCAATTATTAGGGCCACCTAATAAAAACTGACATTAAGTCACATAGGAGTATTCTGTAAGTCAGTTAAAGAGGATGATTGGCTATTAAGACAAGAGTAGGAGAAAAGGATAACGAACAGACAAACATAAGAAAAAGTAAAAGGGCAAACATCGAACTGAGGGAGAAGGAAAAGGAGAGGGCAAGGACAGAAAGGAAAGAGGAGTGGAGTGGAGAAAAAATGGGAGCCAAAGAAGAGGAAGAGAGAAGGAAGAGGGATGAAGGAGGCAAAAGAGCTGTTGAAAAATAAGTAAACGAAGGAAAAGAGTACCACAGCCATACATAGTTTTGATCTTTTACTTTAAAGTTTAAAAAAATACTTCATTATTGTCTCAGTGTAAGTATTGTTTGTTAGGAAAAATTGCTGCATTCACATCATACTCTGAACACACACTGGCTCATATCACAATGCAATGCGAGACTCAATGGCAACTTTTGTATTTATGTTGTTCACAGTCAAAAACAGTTCATGTATGAACTATGACTGAATAATGCTTTATTAATTATAAAGTAAAATGTCACTTTTTAGTTTTTCATTTCAGAACAAGCATCTTTTTTTAAAATTTAAACAAAAAGTTTGCTCTATTGGTCACTGGCGGGTAAACTTTCTGTATATACAAATTCTTTTCATCATTCTTAAAAAAATAAATTACTACACTATAGAACTATCACAATATATATATATATATATATATATATATATATATATATATATATATATATATATATATATATATATGTGTGTGTGTATATATATATATATATATATATATATATATATATATTGTTTTGTAGAAAAATGAATACTATAATACTACTACTACTACTACTACTACTACTACTACTAATAATAATAATAATAATAATAATAATAATAAGTTTTAATGTATTCATTCAGTAAGTACCACCTCATTTAATTTACCATGTGTGTCTTACCACCACTAGAGCCATCATTTAGCCTAATGAATGACAATACTGCAACTATATTAAAAGTAGAAATGTATACTTATATCTGAAATGATGAAAAAATAAAATGGACAAACCAAGATCTGCACAAGTGTTTGTTAAACAAAACACTATGCATCTGGAAAATTTGCCTGCATATTTTCTGTGTTAGGTAGCATCTACAGTATGACACAAGGCACAAATTCAGACTGACAGATGTACAAAGATTTGCAGATGACTAGATCTGGGTGCAGAAATGTACACATGCAAATAGTTGTGCATTAACTATTTAATATCCTTACTACCAATGTTCCCTCTAATTTTTCATGTGTCTGAGCAAACACACAAACTCCCTGAGCGTCCCTTGGACCACTGTGAGCGACATCAGACGTGTGCACCGTGGTCACGCCAGCATCTAATCCATCCAAGTTACATGGTTTATTAAAATAATCAAATTACAGCATTTACATTTATGTTAGACCACTTTTAATTAACTGCTTTAGCCCACTTACAATGAAAATTTAAAAAAATCTTGTTCATGACCTGTGTAGTATGTTAACACTATTGGAAGTAAAAATAACTTGAACTCCAAGTTTGAAAACACAACTTTCTTTCTTTCTTCTTTTTTTTTCATAAAGCTCTGACTTGTATTATGAGTCTGTGGTCTGGGAGAGAGTCCTGTAACTCTGTCTGCCAAATACAGTATATAATGACCAATGTTGGGCAATTCATTATATAGTTACTTCTTCAAAAAAGTAACTCAGTTTGGCAAACAACAAAGTTTTTTGCAGCTTTTTTTTTTTTTTAATGCAGCCAAGGCGTTTTTAAATAAACATTTCAAACTATTTACAGAACAATCAGCTGTTCTGCATCAAATTTGATGCCACACAAATTATTTGTGCCACTCCAGACAATAATTTCTGTCCACTATGAGATAAAGGAGAACAACAGCCTGATACCTGCAGGCCTGACAACAGGAGATGTATCACTGCTGTAACACCTGTAACATTCAGCGGCCGCCTCATTGTTCTGACACACACAACAAAACTATTGACTACACTACACACTAACTACACACTAACTACACAAGATTTGCGCTAAACGTCTCAAATCTCTCACATCTCAGAACACCGCCGTCACTCCTAAAACTTCCTCCTGTTTCTTAACAACTAGATGCCACGTTGCCATATCATTTTTTGATTGGTCGACATGGTACTTTTTTCGACCAATAGGAAAGGGTGGGGTTTGGTTTTGTTTTTGCTCACAGGCTTTCGAGCGTTTTCCTTATAAAACGCCGTTTTTTTCTGTTTCTTCTCGCAGTAAATATAAACAACGATAGTATTCAGGAAGAAAACCAAACATTGCAGATATTTTTATCATAACTCTGGTTTTACGTGGCCTATCAACACAATTTAAAAACTGGTATAAAGTCCACACTTTTTCCGTCAATTGTTCCGTCTGTCCTGCTCACATCTCCAATGGTCGTACACGTTGTCATTAACGTGGCTTCACTCCACATCAGCCACGCCGCTTTGCTAGCTAAAACACCGGTGTCGGCACATAAGGACGCTGTCAGAGCCTGTCAACGACGTTGATTGGCTGCGTGTATATACGAATGTGAATCGCATCATTGGCTGGACTATGGGATAAGGTGGCATCGTTCTAATCCCATACGGGAGCAGCCAGTCACTCACTGACTAACACTGCAAAACAGAATTGTTAAAGTTTTAATTTTAATTTCAATTCAGGTTAGATTTTTTTTTGGTTTTTTTTGTGCGCAACGCAGATTTTCTGTGCACAGAGACTGTGCCAGCAGTGCGCAATTGCGCACGTGCGCAGCTTAGAGGGAACATTGCTTACTACATATTTACATTGTTAAATACACACAAAATGACTGCACTAGTTTAACTCCAACTCTTTGTTATGTTTGCCGCTGAGGTTGCTTTGCACCAGTTTGATATGAATACAGCTGTAAGTTCAATTTAAATGGATGTTTGAAAAGATGATTTAACACCAATTAGTTGAATGTCTATGACACAAACATTGTCTATGGCTGTGAGGTAAGGACACTTTTAGCCATCAATCATCACTCTCCTACCCGTGTTAGATCTTGACGCTCTCAATGCCGTAAACGTTGTAGCCTTCTTTATAGGTGGCGTAGTTTGGCTGGTGGCTGGGGGACAGCAGGTTGTAGTTGGGGGGATGTTGAGGAGAAGGCAGAGTGTGTGTGTAGTTTCCTGTGTGCTGGGGTGATGACAAGGTGTTGGCTGCCACCTTCATAACAAAAATAAAGTCATGGTTATTGCTGCAGTGATTTTTCTAAAAAAATACTATAACTGTTATTATTGTTAATTTAAGTTACAAAGTGACAATAGTAGTTTGAGCTATAAGACCAATAATATTTGAAAAAGCAAAATATGGCAGAAGTAAAAAGAAAGAAAATAGTCTCAGTGTCCATCCATGTAAAGAATGTGGTAAAATGTGGTAATTCCTTTTTTCATTGTAAAATTCTAAACCATGACAGCCATTTAGAAATGTCTCTATCTAACTGTATCCACAGTCAGGAATGGACTGGTCTGGTCTACTGGGTATGTTCCTGGTGGCCAGTGCACTTTTGGGCCGGTGTGTCAATTGAAGGGCCGCTGCGCACCAGCTGTACAACAGCTCATTCATTCATACAACTTTCATTACTGACACTTCATCATACCTTCGCTGTGCACGCACTTTGAAGAAGAGAGTTTAGTGTGGAAAAAGTATTGAAAAGGTGGAGCTGGAAAGCTAAGACAGAAATAGAAATAGAAACTAAAAGTAGATGGAGTAAAATGTGTCCAATTAACCAACACGTTAGCGGTCGGGCCTGCTGCTGCACCGTCAACAGCAGTGCCAGCAACAACTAGTAACAAGCCCTGGTTCACAGGAGGCTGCTGTTGGTAACACCAGCTGTGGAGAAAAGTAGGAGGAGGGACATCAGTCCCAACAACAAAGTGAGGAAGAGATGGAGTAAGGTGAAATTAACATAATTAGGAAAATGGAGATATTCAAGGATATAGGTAAAATGAATGGCTACTTTGACCATAAACCACTCCTAATAGCTAAAGTGTGGCTTTTAATTTTAACATGTTGCACTGAAGAGAGACTAAGATGTCCTAACAAAAGTACAACTGTACCAATAACAATTAATGTCTATAATCAACATAATATGTGTATGCATGACATTTATTTATTTTTGAGTGATCATGGTGAGCTGCCTGCCAGAGCGAATTTTATGTCACAGTCCAGTTCTGTCCATAGACCAAGGGCCAGAGTTACTAACCTTTGCACCAGCATTGGTGTAAAGTTAAAAGTAAGTATTTAAAGTAAAAAAAAAGTATTTACTAAGACAAAATTTTGTATAAGAAGTGGGACCTTAGATTTTTGTGACTTACCCTATTGCATATGCAACTGACTTACTAATCTTTTCAACATGCAAAGTACTGCTAATTGCGCCAATATTTAACACTGAAAAAAAGCATGTTATTTTATTATCTTATGGGACTTATGGGAAACTATTATCATTATTGCTTATAATATTTGTCTTTTGCTATAGCAGCAATTATTGCTGAGGTGTTGAGGAAGTGTCGCACATATTTAAGAGGTTGTGCAAGAAGAGTGAGACATATTAATGGTTGTCCACAACCACACAACTCAAATACTTTGGTTAATATTCATTTACATGTTTACATTTCTATCTCATCTTTTCGCATTAAGCTTATTTACAGTCACTGAAGCTATATAGCAAACTATTGGTTTAATTGATATGGTTAGTTTGTTTCAATACATGACAACAGTATGCCATAGTTCAAATGATGGTGCACATATCTGGTTTACATTGTTTGCCAGTATACTATGGGTCTATGTCAGTCACTTGTAATAATTAAGTTACAAGTTTTCTTGAGTTACCTGGCTGCTGTTAGTTTTTCTGTATTATATTTAGTTATTGTCCCTGTGGTTTTCCCCTCTGCTGTCTCTCATTTGGGCAGGTCAGTTTGTTGAGTTATGATGTTTAGTTAAGTATAATTTTTTTTTGAGCAGAATTCTGTTTAGTTGACCTCTTTAAAGGCTCACTTAGTTCTTAAAATAGCTTATTCTGTGACTGTATATTTTTGAAATGGGGCTATAATAAAACTCCTATTTTGAAGAATACACCTGTTCCTGTATGTTTTTGGCTGCCTGGTCTCTAATACTCCACTTGTGTCAGTTTATTAGGAATGCCAGACGGAGATGTGATTAAAAACGTATAGATTACCAAGCACAGGAACCCTGGAACCTCCAGTCTAAAGAAGTCATGCAATATGCTAATGGTAACAAAACTTCTTCCAGCTCTTCAGTTTTTGGCGTTGAGTTCATTTCAATGTACTGGAGCTTCTGTGGCAGGAATATTATTAGCTTTGTCCCTGGTGATGACATTACTAATGAAAAGAGTGTAGAGGCACAGTTCATTCCCCACTAGCGAGGATGCCCTTCAGCAAGTAAAACAGGAGTTTCACACTAACGAAATGCATGTATTGTTAATCCCTCCGTCTGAAACTAACCATGTGTTCCATAATAGGAAGTACACATTCTCAATTATTGTGCAAGTATTTTGCTAATTTATAAACATTATAATCAGCGTGATGTCCAGGGGTATATCCAGGGTCTGTTTATGATGCCTCAGTTTTCCAGAAGAGCAGACATTTTCAAAAACTGTAGGATGGAGAGTATGGAGAAGATTGGCTTTTAGGAGTATCTTTTTTATTTTCCAGTGATCAGGATTTCATTATGATGATCATCTTTACCCCTTAGACTCATGGATTATGACACAGGTTCAAAGCCTGACCACATCACCAGAGCAGCGCTAAAACCACAGCCACATCTGTACCCAAAATATGACTTAAACACCAAAGCAGTCCATCCAATCCTTCTCATCCATGATGAAGCTTAAACTCAGTGTTCCAGTTATATTTCCAAGTACGCCAAGTATTTTGCTAAACCAGATACTGCTGCAGTCATGCTTTTATTTCTGGGTCACAATACTTTTGCATTTCCTCACATGTCCTGTACACTTCCTGATATGAGCTGGAGTTGACTCACTAAGTTTGGTAAGCTCTCTTGTACTGCCGATGTCTGCTTTGTCAGGCTTTGAGTATTTCCAGGGCAATGTAAGTGGGGTGGGTGGGTTTGTTTATTTTAAATATTTACACCGTAGTTGTCGTGCATTCAGTAGACCTGGTAAAAAGTCACCTCTGCTGAAATGTGCACAGCAGTTGAAGTCTTCCCTATTCAAGTCTAAAGCCCAAGTTCAAGAGTCTCATTGTGTTTTTTTTTTTTTTTGTCCTGTCTCCCTCCCCTTATTCTCAACAAGTTTCAATTCAAGTCAGTACAGTTTTATTTATATAGCACCAAATCACAACAACAGTTGCCGCAAGGTACTTTATCTTCTAAGATAAAAAAAAATAATGCAAAGAAAACAGAGAAAATCCCTACAATTGTGTGTGGGAAGGAAAAACTCTAGATGGTTAGGATGGAAACGTCATACATTTGATACCTACAGCATACTGTAATCTCTGTAACAAAATACGGTCAACAGGATAAAAACATCGCACTGACTTCTAGCAGGACAAGCACATAGATTTATCCACTGTCAGAGCCCACAACATCATTTCATTAATGCTTTTGCTTTGATGTGATTAAAAACCTGAAACCTGACCTAAACCTTTTAAATAAACCACTGCTCTGCAAATCAGTTAGCTGTTTTACAACTACTCCTTCAAGAAATTTAGAGATAAAAAAAAAATTGGCGTATTGTTAGCTAAGACAGGTGGGTTAAAAGATGGCTTTGTAAGTAACAGTTTAACTACTGCCATCTTAAAAGCCTGTGGTATGTAGCGCATTAATAGAGTCAGACAGACTGTAATAAGACTGACGCATTAATTAATGGTAGGATTTCTTAGAGCTGTCTTGTAGAAATGGGGTCTAATAGACACTTTGATGGTTTGTATAAAGTACTTAAGTTAGAGAAAAGAATCTAAATGGATATCAGTAGTAGTGGAAGTGATAGTACATAATGTGTCTGTGAAGGTTCTCAGTCATCCAGGTCGTCGTAGTCTAAGGAGCTTGGAAAGAAAACCGTCTGGACTTTTTAAAGTTTCCTTGAATACGTTTCACCGCTCATCCGAGAAGCTTCTTCAGTTCTAAGCGCAATTGGTGGAGAGTTCCATTTCTGGTCGTCCCTAGTTGGTGTCGGATCTTCTTTTTTGTGCATCTTTGCTGACTTGATGAAAGCCCAATTAGGATTATAACATGTTTTAAGAGCCTGGGCCATTTGACCTCAGTAAATCTCATGATAAAGTGGGGCTAGGTTTCACAATGAGTTCACCCGAAACCTTGGCTGATTGTGACCTACACCCGTTTTCACAACTTGACTCTTGTGATTCGGTAGAGGATCAATAGGGGGTCCATGACCCTCTTGGGGACACTCCCATAGGGCTTAAATTCTGGGACTCTCTATCAATTTTTCTTTAGCCTGATAGCTCTTAGCACCTGTTATTGTGATCGTATTGTTCTGTGAGTCATGCTGTTTTTCAATCTTTAAAACCAATAAAAAGATTTGAAATTTGAAGACTTAAAAGACTCAGAACCATTTTTTTACTATTAATTCATTAATATTAAAATTCATTAATTTTTAGTATTAATTTAGTGTGAATTAGTATCAGATAGTAAAATCCACTGTCCGCTAAATATACTATAAATGTTATCACTTTCACAATTCATTAACCATAAGACCTTTTCTGTTTGTGGAGGATTACTCCATCATGTTTCACATCATGTTTTTAGTAAGATTCCTCACTAAACTTTATTTCTACATTGTTAATATATCGTTATATTATTATTTAAGAATCAAATTTAAATTCAGCTTGTACTTATGAAGATCATATACCTTCATTTTTTTGGCTTCTGCACGACTCTTGTAGCAAAACTCGACCAGTGCCACCATCATGGCTAATCCCAGACCTCCAACCAGGATGTAGAAGACTCCTGCTACATTACTAAGAGAGAGTGCGCTGGTCTTCTCCTAGTATGCACACACACACACACACACACACACACACACACACACACACACACACACACACACACACACACACAAGGAAGAAAATGATCAGAAACCCCAGAGGCATGCTCTTATATTAACTTTATTTACTGGCAAGGTCTACTCAGAAGTAGGCTAAAACTGAACCTAAATCAGTCAAGCTAAATATACTATAAATGACTTACATTAAAACTTTACATGTAGAATACCCTCCTCAACCTTAATCATTCTGTGTCTCTGCATATAAGAAATATTTCAAGTCTTTTTTGTTTTATTTTGAATAATTATGGCCTAAAGTTACTGAAAATCAAAAAGCCAGGATCTTAGATAATAAGTGATTATTGCAACCTTGGTGGGACTGTCAAAAAGGTCATCACGGGAACTGGGACAAGCTTCACAATACTAATGATAACAGAAATACATTTTATCTGTCACCCCCTCCTTTAATTTTTTTTACGTTACCATGATGGAGAGGTTTGCATGCCCAAGTGATCCTGGAAGCTATGTTTCTAGGGCCGCTTGGCACCTGGTAGGATCCTGGGTGAGAGGCTAGACTAAGAGCAATTCAGAACAGTCTTATGACCATTAAAAAACTAAGGGCCCAAGTTACCTTTCTTGAGACAGGATTACTGGAGCTCCACAGGGGAGCGAGGGCAAGAGCCTGACCGCAAAGAGCCTGCCATAGAGGTCTGGTAATGGCTGGTGTGTTGGGAAAGTAGAGGCCCTGATGTTCTGAAATTCAGATTTCAAATTTGGCTACAGGGACACGGAATCTGACCTCTTTAAAGGGGAAGGACCTTGAGCTTGTACATGAGGTTGAGTTGGGCTCACCTAATCACGTAGCTTGCACATCTTAGGTTCTAAAACCAGCTATATGTATTAAACACTTGGATGAAGAGAGGAGCTGACCCTGTAACTGTTTAGCATCTGGTAGTCAGTTGGATCAGGTAGCAGGGGAAGAAGCTGGACACATCAGTTGTGCAGTAAAATACGCTGAGTGAGCTGGCTGCGGCCCAGATCTGTGGCCCTGCAACCAGAGAGACCACAAGAGACCACAACCAATCTGTTCACTCTGTGTTCCTCAAGGCTCTTGCCGTTTTGGCCCTGTCTTGGTTGATATGCCTCTTTAACACTGTGAAGGTCTGGGGTGGTACCTCTGGATTGGCGAACTAGAGTGATGGTTCCTCTTTTTAAGAAAAGGGACTGGTGGTTGTGGTAAAACTTCAAGGGGTATCAACTTCTTAGCTTTCTGGTTGTGGAACATCAGAGCAGTTCTCCTGGAGCAGACATGGGAATTTGCCCAATTAACCAGAATACATGTGTGTGGTGTGGTCCATAGCTCAGCTGCAGGGAGGGGTGGTGCAGTGAGCTCAAGGGGCAGTGCCTGGGAGGTTGGTGGCACAGGTATGTGGTGTTTTAATTAATGAGCTCTCTCTTCCTGTGTGATTTTTAGTGAAGCCGGAGCAGAGAGTGGAGAGGTGTGTCAGAGTGCAGCTGAAAAGCTGCACCCATGGGTGCCGGGCCAGAATAACGACAAAGAAACTGTCAGTAGTGTGTGTCGCAGCAATGAAAAGGGAAAATAAACCCAGACAGTGTGTCCACTTTTGGTACATCTTCACAGTGGTGCTGAAAACCCTGTTGCCATGTCGGACCCGCAAGCCACCCCACTAGCGCAGCCACTGCATATTCTGGCATCTTGTATTGGCAATGAATGATTGGCAATAAACAATTCCGAGGTGGCGGCGCACCAGGAGCAACTGGCAACACTGCAGGAGCATGCGGATCGGCAGATGCAGGTCCTGGAGTGGATGGTCGGGGCTGCAGCATCATTGCCCCCGTCCACTGTTGGTATTGCTGCAAAGAGTTGGGGGAGGGAGATGACCCCCAGGTGTTCCTGGAGACCTTCAAGGCCACTTCAAAGGCGTGTCAGTGGCCTGCAGCAGAGTGGGCCCAGTGACTGCTGCCGTTGCTGTCGGGGGAGGCCCAGACGGCGGCCACCGGTGAACTGACCGGTGTCACGGAGCAGTTTTGAGGATGTCTGCCGGGCCCTGTTGGACAGATTGTGCCTCCCCCTGGAGGACCATCACCGGCGGTTCCAGGCCTGCCAGATGATGGAGGAGGAACAACCATTTGCCTGGGCCTGGAAGCTGCATGATGCGGCGGCGAGGTGGCTACAGCCCGGGCAGTCAGAGGGCCCACATGCTAGGGAAAGTGCAGGAGCAGTTCATGGAAAAGGGCTGTCTGCAGACACATCGCGGTGGGTGCATTGCTACCAGTCCGTGAGTGTGGAGGCGGTGGTCCCTTTTGCTGGCAGCCAGAGCGGAGGGGCCAGAGAGGGCAAGACAGCCACCAGGGACACAGGCTCCAGTGACAGCAGTGAGGCAATGGGTTCCGGCAACTGCTCCGGTGGAGTGTGCCCTACACCGCACCCCACTAACCCATTTCTCCCCGTGGAGGGCAGCACAAACACCGGGGCAGGAATGCTGGAAATGCGGGCGGCCGGAACACCTGAGGCAGTATTGCCTACTGATGGAGGTGGAGCAGATGTTCCGCGTTGCTGGCGCTCCGGCACCCTCCGTGGTCTGGGAGGGATGTACAGCATTCCGGTAAGGACTTAAGGGGGTATGTGCCATGCTTTGGTAGACACAGGCTGTACGCAGACCCTTGTGCACCAAACCCTGGTTCGTCCCGGGGCATTGCTGGAGCCGGCTGAAGCCGAGCAGACCTACCCGTGCTTCATATTGTTAAAAGATAGCTATATTGAGTGAGTCATGACAATCGCAGGGAGGAGACACACACTCAGTTGTTGGTACAGCAAAGCCGCCGGGAAATGATTTTCCAGGCAGCTCACTATAACCCTATGGTTATGGAGCAAATTATGACCCGATTTTATCGGACAGGCACCGCTGGTGCACATCCTGTTCGGAATGCCAACTCGTTAACCAGCCGGCCATACCAAAAGCGCTTTTGTGCCCCCTACCGTTACTGGAGGTCCTATTTGAACGTATTGGCATGGACCTCATCGGGCCATTTCACCGGAGTGCACGTGGCTATCACTTTGTATTAGTTCTAGTGCATTATGCAACGCCAGAAACATGCAGAAACAGTGCCAAAGAGTGTGGCACCTGTATTTTTCAGGTCATCTCCCGAGTCGGTATTCCGAAAGAAATACTGACTGACCAGAGCACGTGGTTCGTGTCTCGCACACTGAAGGAACTGTACAAATTATGGCTGAATAAGACTTTAAAGTCCATGATTCGGAAGTTCATACACGAGGATGAATGCAATTGGGATCACTGGTTAGACCCTCTGTTATTTGCAGTGCGGGAGGTGCCCCAGGCCACCATTGGATTTTCTCCCTTTCAACTACTGTTTGGCAGGAAGCTGCGTGGGGTGCTCAACCTAATTAATGAAAGCTGGGAGGAAGGTCCAGCAACGTCAGCAGCACCCGTATAACAGAGTGGCCAGGCAATTTTCACCAGGGAGACAAAGTGCTTGTATTACTCCCTTCTTCTAGCTCTAAACTACTCACCAAGTGGCAAGGGCCCTTCGTGGTCACACGGCGAATGGGGGACGTTGACTATGAGGTCTCGCGGTTAGACAGAGGAGGGGCCACACAGATTTATCACCTCAACCTCCTTAAAGCATGGAGAGAGACTGAAACCGCGTTTCTGGTGAGCCTGGTCAGGGAGAGAGATACGTTGGGGAAGTGCCAAATTCCACCATTCCCACCTTCCTCCATTGCAACGACCATCTCACACAAGCCCAGAGAGCTGATGTTGCGATATTGCAACAGCGCTTTGCAGACATGTTCTCCCCCCTGCCCGGCTATATGTCTCTCATCAAGAATTATTTTGAAACGCACCCTGGCATGACAATGCGTTCACGGCCCTACAGGCTTCCTGAACATAAAAGACAAATTGTTCAGAGGGAATTGGCTGAAATGCTAAAAATGGGAGTAATAGAAAAATCACACAGCACTTGGTCCGTAGTGAAGAAAGATGGGTCTATATGGGTCTGTGTCGACTATCGCAAGGTGAATAAAGTGTGACGCTTTGATCCTTATCCTATGCCCTGGGTCGATGAGCTCCCAGACCAGTTGGGCACAGCCGTTTTTTTCATGACACTGGATTTAACCCTTTAAACCCTAACCCGTCACCGGTGACGGTTAGCATTTTTAGCAAGGGTGGGCAACTCCAGGCCTCGAGGGCCGGTGTCCTGCAGGTTTTAGATATCACCCTGGGTCAACACACCTGAATCAAATGATTAGTTTATTACCAGGCCTCTGGAGAACTTCAAGACATGTTCAGCAGGTAATTTAGCCATTTAAATCAGCTGTGTTAGATCAAGGATACATCTAAAACCTGCAGGACACCGGCCCTTGAGGCCTGGAGTTGCCTACCCCTGGTTTAAAGGGTAAATTAGGTCAGGGTTTAAAGGGTTAACCAAAGGCTACTCGCAGATTCTCTTATCTGCAGAGTCCATGGAAAAAAATTAGCCTTCTCCACTCTGTATGGTTTTTACCAGTTCGGTACAATTCCGTTCGGCTTGTTCGGGGCCCCAATCACATGGACCGGGTGCTGCAGCTGCACGCTGCATATGTTGCTGCCTACCTGGATTATGTTATCATCTACAGTGACACCTGGGCTGAGCATGTGCAGCGGGTGGCAGTGGTCCTGGAGTCCCTGAGGCAGGCAGGGCTCACGGCCAACCCGAAGGAGTGTGCAGTTGGACAGAGGAAGGTACAGTATCTGGGGTACCATATGGGGGGCAGGCAGGTGCGTCCACAGGTGGAAAAAACAGCAGCTATTGCATCCTGCCTGTGTTGCGAGACAAAAAAAGACATGAGACGGTTCCTGGGGCTGGCAGGTTACTACCACCGGTTCGTGCCCGGGTTTGCGGACCTGACCAGCCTTTTGACTGATCTCACCCGAAAGGGTGCTCCAGATCTGGTCCAGTGGACAGGGCTGTGCTAGGCGTTTGTGCAGGTGAAAAAATATCTCTGTGGGGAGCCAGTGCTCCACACTCCTAGCTTTTCCGTCCTTTTTCTTCTGCATACTGATGCCTCAAACAGAGGGCTGGGGGCCGTTTTGTCCCAGCAGGTAAGGGGGGTCGACCGGCCCGTACCCTACATCAGGTGGAAGGAAAAGGAGTGCCAAATGGCTCCCTGGCCTCAGTTGGGCGGTGGAGGTGTGTGGTGGAGGTGTGGTCCATGGCTCAGGTGTGGTCCATGGCTCAGCTGCGGTCCATGGCTCAGCTGCAGTGGAGGGGTGGTGCAGTGAATTCAAGGGGCAGTGCCAGGGAGGTTTGTGGCACAGGTGTGTGTGGCGTTTTAGTTAATGAGCTCTCTTTTCCAGCTGGAAAGCTGCACACATGGGTGCTGAGCCAGAAAAATGACAAAGAAACTGTGTGTGTCACGGCAATAAAAAGGGAAAATAAACCTGAAGACTGTGTCCACTTGTGGTCCTTCTTCACAATGTGTTTTATGGACTTGAAAAGGCATTTGACAGCGTCCATCGGGGTGTACCTCCAAGTCTGATGTCATGATTTTCAGCTGGAAATAGATGGATTGCCCACTATGGGTTAGGAATGAGTTGGTGCTTCACGTGGAGGAGTTCAAGTATTTTATGTCTTGCAAGTGAGGGAAGGGTGGAGTAGGAGATTAACAAACTGGTAGAGCCTCAGTGACAGATCTTGGCGCTTTTGCTTAGATTGCAGCCCCATGACATGGATCCAGAAGAGGCACAGAAAATGAATGGAGGGATGGACAGAATTTCTATTACTTACTTTTACCTTGATGCCTATAAATTTTGTTTCAGAGATAGTTGCTTCCTCAATGGGCAGAAAAGGTCTGTTAATACACTTTTTGGTTAGCATTATACATATGAATATTGTTGAACTGTTGTTGTTCTTGACATTACCTAAAGTTGCAAGTAATCCATACTAACTATTGTGGAGTCTTACCGTGCATATTGAATGTGTGAAGAGACAGTGTGTTTGAAAACTGACCCACAGACATAAAACTAACCTTATTTGTGGAGTCCTTGAAGCCACATTCTCCTTTATCGTACCACCACTTGTTTTTCATCTTGTCTAGGGTCCCTTGCTCATTCAGTTTCAATACGGCAAGGTTTACTGGCACTCTTCAATGGGAATAACATAAATAACATCATTATCAATGTTATCTTATGTTATTAATGAGGCAGCAGTTCTCAAACTCTGGTCTAGCCACCAAGACAGGTCCCTCATCTGCTACTACCTATTCATCATTAAAACTTTCATTGCAGTATTTGAAAGATTACTTTCAATGTAAAGATCGTCTAATGGCTTTGTTTATTTTGTATGAGACATCTTTTAGCAAGTTCACTGTCTGTTGATTGTCAAATATTAAATACAAAAAAATATTTAGACATTACCATGAACAGGAAGTCTGTAAAGACTCTGTGGAATAATCTTGTTTAATTTGGCAAAGCTGCTTAAAGAAAATCTTGTGTTGTCAGGGCCTCTCTGCTTGGCCCTGGAGACAGAGAATGAGATGTGCTCAGCGAAAAGACTATCTGCTTTTTCAGTAGCAGTAGTCCTCCAGGGCAGAGCCATTGATAAATAGAGTTTGGGCAGTTGCACAAGCTCTTTATCGACAGCTCTTCTCCTGCACTGTTGCTACCATCTGGTGTGAGGTCACCTGACCCTGATCTGTAAGTCCTCATCTGCCTGCAAGTGTGCTCTGAACCTGACCTCAACCAAACAGGGGCAACATATCAGCAAAAGAAGCATTACAGACTACAATGCTACATGTTCTGGTTCTTAATATATCTGCTATATTAGTAGTAGTAGTAGTTCTGGCGTATTAGTTTTTCTTTGTTCTTCAATTTCTGTAGGGGGTTACAGCTAGCTACTAGCGTTTGATGTCACATGTGGCATTGTAACTCTGTTTCTTCTTCACACTTTTTACATTTAATAACCCAGTGTCACCTGTGTGTTTTGTGTGCTGTAGTGTATATGTGTGTGTGTGTGTATTAACCTTGCTCTCCCCTCCTCCGCTGCCGCATTCTCCCTTGTCATACCACCACTTGTTTTTCAGTTTGTCCAGCAGCCCCTGCTCGTTCAACTTTAACACCGCCAGGTTCACCGCATTTCTACATGAACACAGTGGCTGTTAGCAGTTCAACTCTTGTCAGTGTCTGTCCTCCTACTGATATGCATGTTAGTGGGATGTAAATAATAATAATTACTGTAAACACAATAGAGATAAAAGAAAATCTATTTTCTCATAACAGTTATCTTGAAGTAATATTTATATAATATCGTGTTTTGGTGGCTACACTTATGGAAATCAGAATGTTGTATGGTATGTCAAATTTATATTTGTCTTTATAAAACAGAGATACACAGAGATAGATTTTGGGTTCTCATACAGTTGTCAAAAGTTTACATTCATCATTGAGATGAATGCCATAGTAATTTGGGACTTTTATATATGTATACATCAAACTAAAACAAATACCTGAATCTCAAATATCTATAAAGATTACTTGAAAATATAACACTGAATGTGTGCAAGGTTATTTTGTTGGCTTCAATATATTTTTGTGTTGTGGGGCTTAAAATCCACTTAACTGCACTGTTAGGATTTAAAAGTATCAGTCTCTTGAGCCCCACTTTTGATACAAGTTGAGTGAGCAGGACTTTGTCTTCCTGCCAGGTCCTCTTAAATCACATCTATTGACTTCAGAGGGTTAAGATAGTGTTTGTATATTTCTGAATCCGCATGTAAACCTTTGACCATGTGGATTATAAAAAGTAAATGTAAACTTGTGCATCCAATTCTTGTTTTTTTTTAAGTAACTAAAGATGTATGCTGTACAAACATTCCACCCTGAAAAAAAAAACAGTTAAAAGAAATGATTTAAAGCCCAAAATTATCATGACATTTATGCACATGATGTCTGTATATAATATAACCACAACTGTAGCTGATACATGGGTGATAAATGTATATCACCCTTATTTATACCCATAATTATATATCTTTTCAATTGTTTGTATAAGAAAAACAGTGTCCAAAACATTAATCAGCTCATTGCTAAATGGTACTGGTTATTCTTTTTGCTCATTTTATAGAAATTGAGTTGTCCTCTGTAATTACTCTGTAATTAAAGTAAGTAGAGTGTCCCTGATATCTCCTATAGAATCAATAGACTGTCACTCAAACCTCCAGTGTAGAATTTAGCACTTTTAAAATTGCTTTTATTTCATAAACTGCTATCAAATCCTGCCCATTTATACAACTGCAATCATTCATCAAACTTTTTTGATTTCTATAGCTACACCTATGTAAAAACTGTGAATCTGAACATAACATTCACACTTGAAATAGCTTTCAGGGTGATTCTAGCAAATGGCAATGATTAGGTCATTTTTTCAATTTTTTGTAAAAGTTACAATAATGAAAAATAATTGCATATTTAAACTCAGAGTAGCTGGAACTCTGCATTAAGAAAAGTGAAAGTGAGAGGTTCTGTAATTTGGTAAGACATATGTCAAGGGCTAGGTTAATGCCTTTGCAGATTACCAATAATACTTTATGGGTATGATATGAAATATATTTAGATTTGTGAGCTGCTTAAATTCCAATTATAAATATCCATTTTAAACCAGCATAACTTTATTATAATAAACTAGTACCTACTCTATAATAATGTTCCACATAACCAGACTAGGAGTTGATTGCACACACGTTGTCAGTGTCATCTCATACTGATGCATGGTCTTGAGTCCCTTTTAATCATATTTGCATTTAATGGTAGAGCCATTGTTAAATATTTTCTACCAACTGGAACTGTACAGGCTCTCAATACAAAAACATTCCCCCCCCCTTTTTTTTTTAAATATAGATCTTGGATTACATTACCAGATCATTCAAGGCACTGGTTGCCACCAGCAGCACCTTTAATAAAGAGGGTACTGGTAGAAACTATGAAGCAACAGTCAAGGAGAGGAGGAAAGAATGTCTGAAGACAGCTGATAAAGTAGGAGTGTCATGATCCTGGGCCATGTTGGCCCAGCATTCTTGGTTCTCTTGTATTTTTGGTATGTTGTTCTGTATTTAGGCCATGGTTCCTGCCCTGTTACGTTGTTCCTTATGTGTTTCCCCCCCCCACTTTTCACGTGGCCGGCCCCCGGAACAGCCGAGCTGAACTTTTGTGTGGTCGCCTCCCGGGTCGACCTTCTGTTCCTTCTGGACATTGCTTCCCTGCTCTGAACTGTTCTTGTGTATTTGTGACCTCAGTTTTTGGTGTCGTGCTCCTTGAATTTCGTTTGGTTTCGGTCCCGCCGTCCTGGTCCCCCGCCTCCCGCCCTGGGTGGGTTGTTTTCTGTTTTTCTGGTGTTTTTCTGGTGTTTTGGGGAATTAGCCCTTGAGGGGGGGGGTGATGTCATGATCCTGGGCCATGTTGGCCCAGCATTCTTGGTTCTCTTGTATTTTTGGTATGTTGTTCTGTATTTAGGCCATGGTTCCTGCCCTGTTACGTTGTTCCTTATGTGTTTTCCCCCTTGTGACTCTTACCCCCTGTGTGCCCCTCTGTGTATCTGTGAGCCCTCATCTCTCCTTGTGTTTTATTCCATGTTTTCCCCAGCCCATTATGTCTGTGCTCTCCCTGTGCTCTCTCTCCTCCTGTCTGAACCTCTGTACTTCCTGTTTTACTTTGACAGTCTCCCGTCAGTGTTGCGTTTACTCCTGCCTTGTCTTGTTATGATTATCAGTGTCACCTGTGTTCCTCGTGTGCTCCCACTTCCCTCGTTAACCCTCTGTGTATTTAGGTCTGCGTCTCCC
Organism: Oreochromis niloticus; assembly: GCF_001858045.2. Lineage (NCBI taxonomy): Eukaryota > Metazoa > Chordata > Actinopteri > Cichliformes > Cichlidae > Oreochromis > Oreochromis niloticus. The sequence continues at coordinate 1,960,577 of NC_031971.2, forward strand.
TCAGTTCTGTGTCGCGTTGTCCCTCATGACTGTGTGCCCCTCCGTGTGTTTCCTCGTAAGTCAGTTACCTTAGTACTTCCCAGTTTAGTTTCATGTTATTTTGTATCGCTATTATCTTTTGTCAGCAATAAAGCTGTATTTTGAGTTCAGTCCTGTTTTCCCGTGAGTTTGCGTTTGGGTCCTCATCCTGCCTACACACAGCCTAACCATGACAGAAGAACGCGACCAGTAATGGACCCAGCAAACTCCCTACGGAATCGGCAGCGTACAGACTCCGCCTTCCCTAACGAGAGGAGAAGGCAGGAGGCTCGGCATGCCCGGGAGCGCGAGTCTGCCTTTTATGGGACTCGATTGGCTCTAGGTGGGCCGCGCAGCCTCCAAACTGCAAACGCTACTGCCTTTTCCCCATCTCGTCCCCCGGTGATAAGAGTCGGAGGATTCAGCCTATCGCCTGCCACAACTCCTCCGGCCTTCTCAACTTCCGGTTCACCTCCCCAATCGCCGCCCACGTCCCGTGCAAAGAAGAAGGTTACTCGGCGGCCGAAGAGAGATTTCGTGCCTCCAACAAGCAGCCTATCTCCGCTACAGTCCTTTGCGCTCTTCCTGGGACTTCCACGCTCGGAGCTGCACAAGCTCCCTGTCTCTTCGACGCAGCTCGGCCCGTCATCGGCTCAGTCAGCCGACGTCTCAGAGGTGCCTGCGTCTACAGCCCCGGGATCTCTCGGCACAGTTCCCAGGAAAAAACGACGCTCACGCCGTCGCCACCCTAAAGTTACTGAGCAAACTCCGGTGGTGAGTGAATCTGACTGTTCCTTCCATGCCACTTCCGAGTCGGACCGACTCGGACAATATTCTATTCCTGAGCCCGCAGTTTTCCATGTCTGTAACTCAGAGAGGAATAGTAAGTTTGTAAATGACTGTGTTTCCAAGCTTCATAATGTGTCTAAGTCCACCTCTGCACCTATTAAGCATGAGACTGAGTTCATTGTCCCCCTAGAGACTGCTGTTCAGGCTGAATTAAATAATTCTGACACTATAGATTCTGTGCGTGTCATCCCAGAGGCCGTTAATTCAGTGTCTGGTAAATCTGGGTCAGTTAATCCAGAGCCTGCATTACCTACCCTCACGCCCATGTTTGAGAATGACTGTTTTTCCTTTGCTCCTCCCAGGTCAGCAGTAATTAACACACAGACTGATAATCTCGCCTTAGATAATCAAACGACTATTTTTGAGTTGCATACCTGTGAACTACATATTAAAACAAACAGTCCTGAGGGTCCTCTTCCTGCTGAAACCGGAAGGGACCCCCTGGAAAATGAACTGTGTGTCTTCCAACCTTCAAAGGCTGCGCTTTCTGTTCTTCAGGTTGCTTTTGACCCTCTGACACATTTAGATTTTCCTGCCTTGTCTGTTAGCTCTGAAACTGTTTCTCCAGGGATAAACAATGTTGCTCCCCTCGAGTTAACAATGGCTGATGCGAAGTCTGGCAACTCAGGTTTTGAAAACGCTAAGACTGTGCATTCAATCACTGTTGTTAAGTTTAAGGGAAACAAGTTCCCATCTGTCATGAGTAAACTGCTAGGGGAGCTCAGACTGAGTAGCCCAGAGTTAGCTTCGCACCCAGTAACTTCAGACACTACCTGTGTTAACGCCCCTACTCCTGAACCTGCTGAGTATGAGACTGTGGATGGTGTTCCTTCACTCCTGGACTATGCTGCTCACCAACCAGCGTATTTAGAAACAGTCTATGAGAATGCTTCTATTTCTGTAACCGCACCTTCTGAGCCAAGAATTACAGACTCTAGGTTTGTTAAGCCCGGATCCTTCTGTACAATGACTGTTTTAAAGACTGCTGCTTCTAACATGGACAGCTTAAGAACAGCTGAGTTGCTAAAACCGGCCTGCCATAGGTCTCTGTTTGCTGAAACTGTGTTTGGCTCCACGAACTTGGTTTTCCCAATGCCTGTTACGGCTCCTGGGCTCAGCTCTCCAACTCCGGTTCCTGTACCCAGGGCAGCGTGGGCCCAGCTTCCCCTTGCACCCATATCAGTTCCTCGGGTGAGGGTGGCTGAGGTCCAGCTGGTCCCTGCTTCTGTCTCCAGCCTGGTAGAGGCTCCATTCATCCCGGCACCCGTACCTGCTCCTCGGGTGGGGTTGATGGACACCCAGCCGTTGCCTGCACCTGTTCCGGCTCCCCGGGTGAGGTCAGCTGTGACCCTGCCGACTCCTGCACCCGTCTCAGTTCCTTGGGTGGGAGCAGCAGAGGTCCAGCTAGCTCCTGCACCTACGCCGGCTCCCAGGGTTAAGGCTGCAAGAGCCCAGTTCGTCCCTGCACCCGTATCTGTTCCTCGGGTGGGGATGGCTGGTGTTCGGCCAGGCCCTGCACCCGTTCCTGTTCCCCAGAGGAGAGCAGCCAAGAGTCAGACACCTGCTCAGTCACCAGTTCAACTACCTGCTGATCCACCGACGTTACAGCCATTGTCACAACCACCACTACAACTTGCACTTTTGTCCATAGCGCAGTCATTAGCTCAGTTATTAGCACAGTTTCCTGTTTTGTCACCTGCTCAGTCATCCGCTCTGTTACCACCTCAGTTTCTCGCACCATTGCCTGTTCAGTTATCAGCTCAGTCATTATCCGCTCTGTCATTAACTCTGTCACCAGCTCAGTTAGTAGCTCTGCAACCCGTTCAGTTACTGCCATCCTCTGCTAGAAGCTCTTGTGAGCCCACTCAGCCAGCTGAGGACTGCGTGGTGCTGACACATCTTGGACAGACTGTTTGCCCCGCACAGCCCCAGCCGTTGCATCCCAAGCCGACTGTGTGCCCTGTGCAGCTACAGTTAGCGTCCACTGAGCCAGAGGTCTCCGCACCTGCTGGCTCTGCATCTCTTCTCGCTGGCGGTTCAGGAGAACCGCTCCAGCCATCCCTGGTCTCCGCTGGGGGTTCAAGAGAACCCCTCCAGCCGCTCCTCGTCTCCGCTGGGGGTTCAGGAGAACCCCTCCAGCCGCTCCTCGTCTCCGCTGGCAGCTCTGGTCAGCCCGGCCAGCCGCTCCTCGTCTCCGCTGGGGGTTCAGGAGAACCTCTCCAGCCGGTCCTCGTCTCCACTGGAGGGTCCAATTCACCGTCGCCTGGTCCAGCCTCTGCTTCAGCTTCACCCTCGCCTGGTCCTGTGCCCACCAAGCCTCGACCAGTACGCCCGACGCTTGAGAGCCGCCGCCGTCTTCCACGCGGCCGGCCTCCGGACCCGCTCTGCCGCCGCCTTCCACGCGGCCGGCCTCCGGACCCGCTCTGCCGCCGCCGCCACTTTTCACGTGGCCGGCCCCCGGAACAGCCGAGCTGAACTTTTGTGCGGTCGCCTCCCGGGTCGACCTTCTGTTCCTTCTGGACATTGCTTCCCTGCTCTGAACTGTTCTTGTGTATTTGTGACCTCAGTTTTTGGTGTCGTGCTCCTTGAATTTCGTTTGGTTTCGGTCCCGCCGTCCTGGTCCCCCGCCTCCCGCCCTGGGTGGGTTGTTTTCTGTTTTTCTGGTGTTTTTCTGGTGTTTTGGGGAATTAGCCCTTGAGGGGGGGGTGATGTCATGATCCTGGGCCATGTTGGCCCAGCATTCTTGGTTCTCTTGTATTTTTGGTATGTTGTTCTGTATTTAGGCCATGGTTCCTGCCCTGTTACGTTGTTCCTTATGTGTTTCCCCCCCTGTGACTCTTACCCCCTGTGTGCCCCTCTGTGTATCTGTGAGCCCTCATCTCTCCTTGTGTTTTATTCCATGTTTTCCCCAGACCATTATGTCTGTGCTCTCCCCGTGCTCTCTCTCCTCCTGTCTGAACCTCTGTACTTCCTGTTTTACTTTGACAGTCTCCCGTCAGTGTTGCGTTTACTCCTGCCTTGTCTTGTTATGATTATCAGTGTCACCTGTGTTCCTCGTGTGCTCCCACTTCCCTCGTTAACCCTCTGTGTATTTAGGTCTGCGTCTCCCTCAGTTCTGTGTTGCGTTGTCCCTCATGACTGTGTGCCCCTCCGTGTGTTTCCTCGTAAGTCAGTTACCTTAGTACTTCCCAGTTTAGTTTCATGTTATTTTGTATCGCTATTATCTTTTGTCAGCAATAAAGCTGTATTTTGAGTTCAGTCCTGTTTTCCCGTGAGTTTGCGTTTGGGTCCTCATCCATTTGTGCAAGTGATGAGGCAGAAGAGGAATAAAGCCAAGAGCATAAGCAGCTATAGCTAAGAGGAAGAAAAGGTCATCTGGTAAATCTGGTAATTCCGAGGTAGGTTGTTTGCACCCTGGCATTTCCAGTCAGCATATCAAAACGTCCTTTGGCAAGATACTGAACCAGTAAACACTAATTAAAATATATCTCAAATAATCAATTAACCTGACAGGTCTAATATAAAGAATATCACTTGATCCATAATTTATCTTTTGTACTAATGGAAGTGACAGCGTCATTGGACAAGGTGTTACTGATTTAGAACTTGAGCTACGATCCTATTGCATGTTACAGAAAAACCACCTTAAGGGAAAATACTTTGAGAATAGTTTTTAAGGGAAAAACAAGTTATTTTGCACAGTCTCACACACCCCAGCAGACCTGGGGAGGGAACTTAAAGGAGAATGCCTGGTGGCCGTGGCAACCCGAAGAGATAACATGGGCGTGTTCTCTTGTGTGCTTGCCATCTGCAGTAGGCATCAAAGGGGTCAGGTGCAGCTCGTGTCAGGCGGCAGTCAGGGACTGAGGCAACAGGGAGGTCCCATCTGAGCTGTGCTCAATGACAGTTCAGAGTGCAAAGAAGTCTTGGAGTCATATCATATAAGGATTAACGTAAATGTTTTGTTTTGTTTTTTTAACATTTTTTAAATATTTTGTTTGTTATATGATGTAAAATGTTATTTAGAGCCAGGCCTGGGCTCATTTCAGTTTAGATTTGATCAGTTGTAGACACCTAATAATATAATCACTTATTTGTCAGTATTGCCATTCATATATTTTAAGTTTGATGCTTTGTGTAACTTCATTTTGTTTCTGAACAGAGCCCTACAGTGACTTACCATTGGTAATCTCTAATGGTGACAAAAGTGAAAGAAAATCTGTATGCCCAAATCAGTCCTTGTCTATGGATACATGGGACTTAATACTCAAGTTAGTTAACTCCACGTCCCTATGTGCCCGCCACTGTCTTTTACAATTTAAGGTTGTGCATAGGTTCCATCTCTCCAAAGTCAAACTATCCCGTATGTATCCGAACGTTGACCCCACTTGTGATAAGTGTGGGAGTGCGGAGGCTTCCCTTATTCATATGTTCTGGACGTGCCCTAGCCTCGAAGGATTCTGGAGAGATATATTTCAAACCTTATCCCTAATTATTGGACACCATATGGATCCTGATCCATTAGTTGCGCTTTTTGGCACCACTGGAGAGGCTGATGCACGGTTGACCTCGTCACAGCGTTGCATGCTCTCCTTCGCCTCCCTTGTAGCTAGACGTGCAATCCTACTAAGATGGAGGGGTGCCCCTTTGCCCACCCAGGCTCAATGGCTGAGGGACCTTATGTGCTATCTGAGCCTTGAAAAGATCCGGTATGCGATTAGTAACAACAGCGATAAGTTTTACAAGGTGTGGGGGCAATTCCTGAAATACTTTTCCAGCCTCCAGGTTACGAACCCGACTTACAGCATTACTCAGTAAATCCTCCCCCCTTCTTCTTCTTTTTATTTATTTACTTATTTATTTATTTATTGTTAGTCATTTGTGTGTTTATCTTATTTTGTTTTTGTTGTATCTGCGATGTTGTTTTTGTTTGTTTGTTTCTTTTTTCTTGCTTTGTTTGTTTGGTTTTTTTCCTACCTGGCCTGAGGGATAGGGGTTCTAAGTGGTGTGGGTAGGGGATAAACTGATGGAAGCAATTATAAGACATGTGAGTGTGTCATTAATCTGTATTCTAATATTTCAGTTCAAACAGTCACTGTGAAACTTGCTTGTTTGGTGTTTGACAATTCTGCGTGTATTTGCTTTTCTTTGTTGCTTCAACTCAATAAAAATATCTTTGAGAAAAAAAAAAAAATCTGTATGCCCATGCCTGGAGCAGAGACCATGCAATACAGCAAGTAATTCAGTATGTAGCTCAAATCAAGGCTTTTTCATAGAACTGTGGAAATGAAATGTGTGTCTCTGGTTCTACCATGATGTATACAGTGACAACAGTCATCCAATAAAGCTGTAAAGCTCCATTAAGCAAAGTTTAGCATTCATTAAAAAAAAAAAGAAATGTATTGATCCTAACACTCAACACCAAACTCAAAACCTTATAAAGATCTCTAAATTCATTGTTTTGACTTACAAGTCCAGCATGTTAAATCCTAGTCCTTAGCAACTAGCAACTGTTGGCTAATACTCAAGTCCTCTTTCCTTACATATAGTTACATAAATGTTTTTTAAGGTCCATATCCTCATTGGGATTTCTTTGTTCCAATTAGCCATGATCTAAACAAACAATAGCGGTGAAATTTTCCTTCAGTCTGCTAAGTATAGAAATACTTAGCAGAGGTGGTAAACGCACAGACATTCTGTACTTAAGTAGAAGTGCGGATACGAGTGTTAAAAATGACTGCAGTAAAAGATGAAATACTCAGTTCAATTCAATTATATTTATACAGCACCAAATCACAATAACAGTCACCTCAAGGCGCTTTATATTGTAAAAATAATATATACAGAGGAAAAACCCAACAGTCATATGACCCCCTATGTGGAAGCACTTTGGCGACAGTGGGAAGGAAAAACTCCCTTTTAACAGGAAGAAACCTCCGAAAGAACCAGGCTTAGGGAGGGGCGGGGCCATCTGCTGCGACCGGTTGTGGTGAGAGAAGGAAGACAGGATAGAAGACATGCTGTGGAAGAGATGCAGAGATCAATAACAAGTATGATTCAATGCAGAGGTCTAATAATACTCACTGAGATAGAAAAGAAACTCAGTGCATCATGGAAATCCCCCAGCAGCCTACAACTATTGGAGCATAATATTTATATTCTTAAGCAAATAGGAAAGTTTTAAGTCTAATCCTAAAAGTAGAGATAGCGTCTTTTTCCCAAATCCAAACTGGAAGCTGGTTCCACAGAAGAGGGGCCTGAAAACTGAAGGCTCTGCCTCCCATTCTACTTTTAAATACTCGAGGAACAACAAGTAAGACTGCAGTGTGAGAGTGAAGTGCTATAATGGGGTGATATGGTACTACAAGGTCATTAAGATAAGATGGGGCCTGATTATTACAGACCTTGTATGTGAGGAGCAGGATTTTGAATTCAATTCTGGAACTAATGAGAAACCTATGGTTATTCTATTTTACGCAGTCAGTGATGAATAATAAGATGTTGTTATAAAGCAACAAACTATTTCTCCAGGCTAAATGATGATCTTCTAAATTTGTGACACACCATTTCCTCTCCAGCTTACGAGTTATCTGCTTTAGGCTAAGTGTTTGATAAATATACCACGGAGTCAAATACTTCTGATTTGAGGCTCTATTTTTCACAGGAGCTACAGTATCCAGAGTCGTACGTAGTGAGGAGGCAAAATTATTAACAAGATAATCGACCTCTGTTGGGGTAGCGTTCAGATAGCTGCTCTGCTCTGTGTTGGTACAGGGCATTGAAGATGCTAACAGTGGGTAGATTATATTCTTAAACTTAGTTACAGCGCTTTCACAAAGACATCTACTGTGATAAAGTTTTCTCTCCACTGCTGTGTAATCAATTATTGTAAATGTAAATGTTATCAGGAAATGATCAGACGAGAGGGTTTTCAGGAAATACTGTTAAATGTTGTCAAAGGAGTTTGCAAAGAAAAGCGTCTGGACTTCTTTAAGTTGCTTGAAGACGTTTCACCTCTCATCCGAGAAGCTTCTTCAGTTCTAAGGTCAAATGGCCGAGAGTCCCAGATTTAAACCCAGTGGGAGTATCCCCCCAATGAGGGACAAAGGACCCCCTGGTGATCCTCTAATCACATGCGCCAAGGTGTGAAAGCGGGTGTGGGACCTAATCAGCCAGGGTTTCGGGTGAGCCCATTGTGAAACCTGGCCCCACCTTGTCATGTGAATTCCTGAGGTCAGATGGCCCAGGATGTGAGTGGGCGTTAAGGCGTCTGGGGAGGGAACTCAAAACTGGATTATAGATGGCAGACAGTTGGTGTCGTAAACCACCGCCTCTGTTGGTTTACTGTTGTTGTCACATTTGTTGACAATGTTCAGTTTCTATGCCATATGTTAAAACAAGATCTAGATTAAGAGTGGGTTTAAAAAAAAATCTCCATCACTGTCTCAAGTTCTCTTTCTATTTTCTTTCTGTGAAATACAGTGGATGGACCTTTAGCTACTAACACAGTGTGCTGCAAACTGCACTCACAGCAACAGTTTGTGTGTTTCCTGATGTCTGTTAAGCTGATAGAAATATAGCATTTAAAAAAAGTAATCCCTTTATGCTTGCTCCTTTTCTGTACTGCCCATATTAACACTTGACTATGGCACACGGTTTTATCTCTTTCACATCTTTTTATGTGATATCCCCTGGTGATTAATACATGAAGAGGATTGTGTTGCATGTGTTTGCTATTTAGACTCAAGTCGGTTTGATGTTTGATGGCCTACAGTGACGTGCAATAATAATTTCTATTAAATGTGTTTAACAAAAAGTAATGAGCCTGCTTTGAACATGTAAGGCGTAGAAAGTAAAGTGCAGATAATTAAAAATTCTACGTATGTACAGTAACAAAGTATTTGCACTTCAGTAATTCCCACCCACGTTATATAGTCCTTTCCTACATAATTTGAGCACTCAAAGGGCTTTCTAACTACAAGCTTCATTCACCTATTCACACACACAGTAATATAAGTACTTTTTGAACCTAACATTTATGCACTTACATTCCGATAGATGCATTGTAAGCAACTCACAGTGGTTCAGAATGTTGCCCAAGGATACTTTAACATGCAGGCTGGAGGAGTCGGGGAAAGAAACCACCAACTTTCCAATTAGTAGACGAGGGATTATGAAAGAGTCCGTTTGTGGAGCATGTGGCCAAAACAGACAAATGTGCTGGCAGGAAAGTGACATATAAACTGTCATGGCGTGACTGGGAGGAACAGCCAAGCCAACACATTGATCTGAACCTGAGTGGTGTTCTCTCACAAAACTTCTAGGTTCACAGGTTGTTCATAATGAACATTATGACCGAATAAAACCATGTTTGTAATAAGAGTTGGAACCAGGATACCATCAGTTGCAAGTGATTGATTGATTTTGCAATTGTATCATTCGACCTGCTGTCATATCTTGGACATTTGGGTGAAAAGATTCATTCACCTGGTGGTGAATGGAACAGGTGGGAGGGGAGGATGCCAGACAGGACTGGTGTATCCACATATAAAGTGAGGGTGTGCTGGGAACCTCACTCTGATCTCCCCAGTGCAGGAGACCTTCAATTTCTGGAGAAACTGAGTCTGAATGGACCCTGTTGTGCATCTCCATTGCTGAGGTAACTATGGGGCTGTGGCCACCAGGTAGCCAAAAGGGAGCCAACAGGCTGAAGGAGTCTCCTGAGCTTGGCTAGCTTGTCGGATGCTGTAGACAGGTACTAAGCAGAGCCCAGCTCTTGGAGTAGTTGAAGCTGAAGCATATTGTATTATTGTAGGGTCTACCTTACAATATAAAGCGCCTCAATGTGACTGTTGTTTCTGATGTTAAATTAGCTGGTATCTGATGATAAAGTTCTGCTGATCTGAACTGAGAACCTAGTTAGGCAGTTCAATGAATAGGATCTCTGTGACCTGACCAACAAACCTTTTGTACAGAAGGATAGTTGAAGTCATAAAGATAGTTTAAAAAAAACTCTTTGTGTTTCGCTTGGTGCAGGTTCTGCAGTAATGTGGATAAAGGTCTCTCTTCTTTTTTAGTGGATCTCAGCACAAATACAGCTGTTAATTTAGCAGTCAATTTGCATCCCTACCCTCACAAGACCATGAGCTCTGGATAGTAATCAGAAAAATGAGACTGTGGATGTGAACAGAGGAAATGAGCTTCCTCCAGAGGGTGTCTGGGGTCTCCCTTTGGATGAGCATGAGGAGCTCAGTAATCAAGGAGGGCCTTAGAGTAGTCGTTCTACTCCTCAACACTGAAAGAAAGCTGAGGTGAGCTTGGCAACTGACTAGACTGCCTACTGTGTGCCTCATAGTTAAGGTGTTTACTGTGCAGCTAACTGGGAGGAAGCCTAAGGGTATTTTTATGCTTGCTGTGTGTTTTATGGGTGTCATGTGACAATTTTCAAATCACAACCTGAGTCAATCTTTTTGGCGCATCAGTCAGTCGTGCACTTCTTGACTTTTCTAACTTGACGCGTTGCACCACAGCCGCCAGAGCTGGATTGAAGTGTACGATTGCTTAGGAGAATACTGCAGTGGCTTCTTGTGCTTTAACAGGGTATAAATGGCTACATCTGTGTGATGACGGCACAGCAGTGAGCGAAGTGACCAATGGGAAGGGTATATTGGCAGCTTCAGCATAGATTGAGGACAAACTAAAAAAAACTGTGTCTCAGCAGGACTGGGAACACCACAATGTTCCCCCAGAAGAGTTAAAGGAAGTGACTTGGACTGGGAAAGAGAGGTCTGGACTCAGGCAACCGGCAGAAAATGGACAAATGAAGAACAAACCATAATATTAATAATAATATAGCAAGAAGAGCTTAAACACATGTTAAAGGTTGAAAGCAACACAGGTGCTGCAGCCAAATCACTGAATGAAGGCTTACAGAAAATCAATAAAGCCTCTTACTACTTGTGCACTGTGTCACAATTCTTTGGAAATGAGGTTTTATTTGTCTTCAGTTTAGTTATGTTTATTGTATAAATCTGGTTTCTTTTGTTTTCACTAGTATTCTGTTCCTCTTGTGTTCTAGCTATATTCCCTGTTATTACTGTTTATTTATTTCCTCAGTGCTCCCCTGCATTTTTAGTGTTATTTTGGTAGTCATTTGTCTCCTGTGTTTTGTATTTAGTTTTACATCCACTTACTTGTTAGTCTCACCTGTTTTGCTGTGTTCCTTAGTTGTGTTTCATTGCCCTCAGTTTACAAACACTTGTTTGGTAGATTTAAAAAAGTAATTTTATAGAAGACAATTTTTCATAATGTCGTGGTGGAACAAGAATATCTTATAATTATATCCCACCAAGACATCTTTCATACAGAAAACAGAGTCTGGGGATCGGCTTACATGACTCAGAAACAAATACATTTAGGTTTCAAACTGTAATTTGCTGCTTTTGTATCATTTTCAAATAAAGTTAGTGTTTTAAATGGTTTTGTAGCTCCCTGTATTGTTTTTACTTACATTTCACATAGTTAACTTTTTTTCTTTGTGGAAATGAGGCAGTGGATTAAAAGGCCATTGGGTGTCATATGAGTACGAGGCCAACAATGCTGTAACAGCCTAGAAACTGGAAAGACAGTTTTGATAAGGACCCTCGTTACCCTCGGTGCATATATTAGATGTGTCCCAAAACGTAGGCCGCATCCTTCGGAGAACCCGGCCTTCGCGGTCTACGTGGGCCGGGTCCTTCAAAGACTGAGAAGGCCGGAAGTGCGAGGCTGTGAAATGGGACAGTCTAGCCTTCAGATTTGCGTCACCGCTGTCTCGGTGGAGTTTAATAAACTCAGCCATCTGCTCCTTCCTATTTAAAATATAACAGGACACTGGCGTAAATTCTCCACCGTCTCACACTTCTGTTTAATCATTTTTCTGTTTGACATTTATCCAGCTGTGTGAAAATCGCGGAGGAACGCACCCGATGGATTAATAAAGTTTTATTTAATCTAATCTAATCTAATAACTTTAATCACAGCCAAACTGATTTATCCGGGACAAATAAAACACCAAAAAAAGCCAAACAATTACATTTTTAAGTTATCCGAATGACTTATATATCATGTTTAACCTGAGTAGCGAAAGACAGCGGGGGTCTGAAAACGATGAAGCCGGGAGTCCGCTACTCTCACCGGCTTGAGTGACCTTGAAACCCCCGGCTAGCTATCGAGCGGGTGGGTAACAGACGTCTCCGAAAACGTCGGAGCACTTTTGCAAATATGCGATGTCTTGATAAACCAAGCAGATATTTGAAGTTTACACGGCTACTTTCTCGCCTGAAAATATGTTAAAAGTTTATTTTGTGACCCAGAAAGACTAATAAGAGTAATATTAAAACTTAGTTGCGGCCCCCATTGTTGGAAACTGGAATTGGCTGGGCCGCGCTATGAATTCTGGGATATGGTGGGCCACAGAGGACACACCCGACCCATCCTTCAAATTCGGGGAAATGAAGGACGCATTTGTTGGCCGCATTTGAAGGAGTCGACGAATTGGGACAGCCTTCATCGCCTGGCTGTGACGTAATTGGCCTTCAAATGCGGCCTCCGAAGGATGCAGCCTACGTTTTGGGACACAGCTAAAGTGTGTGTTTTCCTCTGTTTGTTGTTGGTTCGTCTGCTTCTCTCCCTCTGTGTTTCCAGGTTCCAGGTTTTGAGTTCCACTTTGAGGTTTAATGTAGTGTTTTGTGTTTAGATTTCCCAGTTTAGGTTTTGTTAGTTCCCTTTCTGCCTTTTGTTTGTAATTTGTTGTGCAGCCCTTAATAAAGACTCCCTTTTTATTAATATCATCACTCTGTCTCCATGGTCCGCACTTGGGTCCACTTTCTCTCCACTCCACGCCATCTGCCTTCGCAGACATGACAATTTCATGTCAATACCCCTAATTTAGAATCCCCTATTAATCCAGCACTACATATCTTTGGGCTGGCTGCTAAGTTTACTGTGTAGGCCAGGGGTCAGCAACCTTTAACATCCAAAGAGCCACTTGGACCCGGTTTCCACGCAAAAGAAAACACTGGGAGCCGCAAATACTTTTTGACATCTAAAATGAAGATAACACTGTATATATTGTTTTTGTTACCTTTATGCCTTTATGAAATCCATGAAATGCTACAGTGAAAATTACATTTTATTTATGTAATTAACACATTTTGAACTCTTAAAGAAATATAACAAAAAGGAAAAACACTCAGTTGAAGGTCTCTTAAATGAATTTAAAAGCTGAACTTAAATGATCCATGTAGCAAAGAAAAACTGTTGTGAGCTGCCACCCTTATATCGCCTTTGGGCTTTTGGAACGTAGCGGAGCCTTGACCTGAATTTTAAAAAATAATTGGAAAAAAATCACTATGCTACACAAAAAAATGAAAAATAAATATTTGCAAAATTCTGCATAAATATTTATTTTACCTGGTTAATGTGTGTGGTGGGGCGTGGTCTGCAGTAGTGATGCGCGAATCATGAACGAATCGTTCAATACTCGAGAATCACTTTACTGACTCATGAATGAATCATGATTCACAAGCCCAACTGACTCACTGACTCATCCCTGTTGCTGTTAGCAGCAACATATCTAGCTTATAATTAAAATTGTGGAGAAAAACACAACATCCAGTATCTTAACAAAAACATTTGAACTGGAAGAAAAAACCCTGAGTAGAAGCTCACATCAAGACAATAGCTCCTCGGTTCACAGTAGCATCGCTCTGCTAACATGCTAACAGCACATTTGAGCTACTCACCCCCTCCTTTCCTGTGCTGAATCGTAGGTAAGCAAATCACTCAGGACTCGCTCACCCCCTCCCTCCTGTGCTGAATCGTAAGCGAATCACTCAGGACTCGCTCACCCCCTCCCTCCTGTGCTGAATCGTAAGCGTAAGCGAATCACTCACTCACTCACTCACCCCCTCCCTCCTGTGCTGAATCATAGAGCGAACGAATCACTCACTCACTCACTCACCCCCTCCCTCCTGGCTCACAGCTTCTTCTTGGTTGGCAACGATTGTTAAGGCGCATTACCGCCCCCTGGCTCACAGCTCAGTGGACATTTAGATGAGAAAATATATATTTGACACATTTAAGGAAAATACTAATAAAATAAAAATAAACAAAATAAATGTTCCGTTTAGAAATTGTTTTGCTCTTTTTTGCTCTATAAAATAGTTTTCTTTTAGAATCACTCATCTTAGCAGTAGGATATACATGAAAAGAGAAAAGAAATTAAGTTTGAGTGAAAATGTACATTTTTTGCACTCTCTGGTCAACTGACTCAGTGAATCAAATGACTCAAAAAACCCGATTCACTTTGGTGAGTGACTCATTAAAACTCGATTCAGTAAAAAGAATCAAATTTACCATCACTAGTCTGCAGTGCCGCTGCATGGGAGTCGGACTCACCTGAGCGGCATCCGCTGTGCTCTCTATGTTGTTGTGTTGTTGGGCTGTGAGCTGAAAAGCTACAGCCGGCTGTATGCGTACAGCAACCGTGTGTGAAAAGTGGTCAATAAAGAGATGCCGAAAAGCATGTTCATGGAAACATCGTCGGGTCTGCCGTGGTATGTTTACAATGGGACTTCTGCTCCTGAACCTCTGCGCACAGCATCTGCAAATTGGGGCTGTACAAAGTCACTTTCATCTTTATGCAGGACTGTAAGCTGTCATCTGTGAGGCGTGAGCGGTGTTTGTTTTTAACATAGTTCACAGTGGAGAATAGCTGCTGACATAATGTGGACCCAAAGATCCATAATTGGCCTATCTGGGGTTGAAAGTCTCAATAAATGCACAGCGTTTCGGCGGGTATACCGGCTTCCGCGAGTGTGATGCTTATTTTGAGCGACGAAAAATAATAAAATATAATTTTATTTTTATATTTCAATATCACAATAATCTTCCAATTTAGAACTACAAGTTAAAAAAGAACTAAACACAAATAAAATACACTTCAGCTAAATACTTCTAATTTATTTTCCCAAACCACCCGGACCCGCAGTATAAGGACAAAAGAGCCGCATGTGGCTCCGGAGCCACAGGTTGCCGACCCCTGGTGTAGGCTTTTCTTTGATTTATTTTTTATTTTATTAACTTTTGTGCCTGGAGAAGCTTAAGCTTAAGCTTAATGTCTAGCTGTATAGCTATCCATCACTGGGTTGTCTTCAAACACTTCTGGTAATGCACCGTCCCTGTATAGGCTAATGCATTGGCTGCCCAGTAAATACAGGGAGTGTAGAATTATTAGGCAAATGAGTATTTTGTCCACATCATCCTCTTCATGCATGTTGTCTTACTCCAAGCTGTATAGGCTCGAAAGCCTACTACCAATTAAGCATATTAGGTGATGTGCATCTCTGTAATGAGAAGGGGTGTGGTCTAATGACATCAACACCCTATATCAGGTGTGCATAATTATTAGGCAACTTCCTTTCCTTTGGCAAAATGGGTCAAAAGAAGGACTTGACAGGCTCAGAAAAGTCAAAAATAGTGAGATATCTTGCAGAGGGATGCAGCAGTCTTAAAATTGCAAAGCTTCTGAAGCGTGATCATCAAACAATCAAGCGTTTCATTCAAAATAGTCAACAGGGTCGCAAGAAGCGTGTGGAAAAACCAAGGCGCAAAATAACTGCCCATGAACTGAGAAAAGTCAAGCGTGCAGCTGCCAAGATGCCACTTGCCACCAGTTTGGCCATATTTCAGAGCTGCAACATCACTGGAGTGCCCAAAAGCACAAGGTGTGCAATACTCAGAGACATGGCCAAGGTAAGAAAGGCTGAAATCAGAGACATGGCCAAGGTAAGAAAGGCTGAAAGACGACCACCACTGAACAAGACACACAAGCTGAAACGTCAAGACTGGGCCAAGAAATATCTCAAGACTGATTTTTCTAAGGTTTTATGGACTGATGAAATGAGAGTGAGTCTTGATGGGCCAGATGGATGGGCCCGTGGCTGGATTGGTAAAGGGCAGAGAGCTCCAGTCCCACTCAGACGCCAGCAAGGTGGAGGTGGAGTACTGGTTTGGGCTGGTATCATCAAAGATGAGCTTGTGGGGCCTTTTCGGGTTGAGGATGGAGTCAAACTCAACTCCCAGTCCTACTGCCAGTTTCTGGAAGACACCTTCTTCAAGCAGTGGTACAGGAAGAAGTCTGCATCCTTCAAGAAAAACATGATTTTCATGCAGGACAATGCTCCATCACACGCGTCCAAGTACTCCACAGCGTGGCTGGCAAGAAAGGGTATAAAAGAAGAAAAACTAATGACGTGGCCTCCTTGTTCACCTGATCTGAACCCCATTGAGAACCTGTGGTCCATCATCAAATGTGAGATTTACAAGGAGGGAAAACAGTACACCTCTCTGAACAGTGTCTGGGAGGCTGTGGTTGCTGCTGCACGCAATGTTGATGGTGAACAGATCAAAACACTGACAGAATCCATGGATGGCAGGCTTTTGAGTGTCCTTGCAAAGAAAGGTGGCTATATTGGTCGCTGATTTGTTTTTGTTTTGTTTTTGAATGTCAGAAATGTATATTTGTGAATGTGGAGATGTTATATTGGTTTCACTGGTAAAAATAAATAATTGAAATGGGTATATATTTGTTTTTTGTTAAGTTGCCTAATAATTATGCACAGTAATAGTCACCTGCACACACAGATATCCCCCTAAAATAGCTAAAACTAAAAACAAACTAAAAACTACTTCCAAAAACATTCAGCTTTGATATTAATGAGTTTTTTGGGTTCATTGAGAACATGGTTGTTGTTCAATAATAAAATTATTCCTCAAAAATACAACTTGCCTAATAATTCTGCACTCCCTGTAGAGTTGGGGCACTGGTAGTGCCAGTCCTCCCTTTATATATTTTCCTTCATTAGAAGAACTTCATTATATTATTAATGAACATATCCATAAATGTATCTCAAATAAGTTGAGGTCCCATCACAATGGTCTGCTACATCTCAAATGAAACTCAAAGCACAGGAATGAATTGTGATTTGGGGTTTTGTCATTTAATTATTATTTCGGCTTTGTGATTTTTTTTTATTTTTTCTAGTTTCTGTTAATAGTTTGTTTCCCTGTGCCTGTGAGGTTTTCTGTTGTTGTGTATTCTTGCCTCCCTTTGCAACTGGCCTTATGGCATTTAGTCTCCTGAGAACAGAGAGAAAGAAAAGCAATTTTCAGTTTAACTTTTTTTGTGATGGTTAAAAGAGGCCACCCACACACATGAAATATCATTGGAAGGGCGAGGATGTCCTCATCAGGACTAACTAGTGTTGCTCAAATAAATCAAAAGATGAAGCCCCAAAACAAATGTCCATTACAGCAGACATAAATGACTTTTTAATTAACATAAATGTTAATTAAAAAGTCTGTGTTACACAATTTACTGTAAACTGCATTAAATCTAATGCGTAAAAAAAATAATTTCATATGCCTGTTGTGGCTTTGATAGCTGCTGCTAGAAGAGATTATTTTCAGGAGGAGTTATCGGAATGAGTGCATAATCGGGACTTTGTGTGGATATTGTTATTGCAGTGCCAAATCTTTGCTTTTCTATTTAAGCACACAAAACACTTGAGCTCTTTGTCCCTTGAGAGACATAAGGCATTGACAAACTGTCTTCATCCCTATCCCTGGGGTATGTGTTGGGGCTTTTCCCACGTCAGATCCACTACAGTTCAATGCCATGTTGTTTTGGGTCAACCTAGATTTAGTTTTCCAGTTGGTTTCAATCTTAGAGTGGTCTTTGGTGAGTATACCACTAAAGCTAGAGTATATTGTGTTCATTATGAGTATAATTCTTGGTGTTTCATAATTGATTAATGGAGCTTCAACAGCTAATTTAACAAATTCATAATAATTCCACCAGTTTTAAAAACATTTAGCAAAACGAAGTCAACTTTCAGAGCTGACTGAAACAGCAACACAAAGGAGCAGAAGAAAGAGGTAAGTCAGGGCAGATAAAACTATACAGCCATCTGCAGTGTGTTGTACAGACACGGAAACTAAAAGAAACTCACAAGCATGCCACTGAGCACATGCAAACATAAAACTCCTGCACACAAAACTTCACAAACTCCCTCTCTTCAATGCACTGCTTGTAGCAGAGAATTATCTGTTCTCTCAAGTTTCTCAAGTTAACAATTTATTTCAACCCCGCATTCTTACAACCGTTAACACACACTATGACACTTTATTGCAATGGACTGTCCATTATACTTTACAGCATTGCTAAGCCACTTAATACCATCTGATTTTTTTTAACTACATTTATTAAACGGTTCTGTTCTGATTTTGCTTTGTTGATTCTGAAGTGTAAATATTTTTTTGTCATATATATGACACAAATATTGTTGAGCTGTATACCATTCTACTTATTTAAGCTATTTCTTATATAGCTGTTGTGTTTAACTTGTTTTTTTTAACTACTAAAACAAAAGTTTCACAGATCTGGGATAAACAAAGTATTTTTTATTTTTTATTTTGGATTCTCATCTTAACGTCTGGGTCATTGTTAGTATTAGTGATAAAAGGATTAAAAATGTGGTGCAGTTAAAAAAGGAAATGGACCTAATGGAAAAACCCTGAAAACTGTGGTGAACTGTAGTGAGTTGATCTGAGTAGGTACTAATGGAAAAGAGGCGATTAGATACTGGTTTGCAGTTCTTATACAAGGGCCACTAAGTTGATCATAGAGGCCTATCCAAAGTGCTGAATGTTGTTTATTTATTCAATAAATAGATAAATGGAATAATTTAAGAATTTACATTTGTTGTATTTGCTGTAGCAATTCTTTTTAAAAAGGCTATTAATCTGCATGTGTAAACATGGATGTCAATTCTTGCACATTATCATGATGTAAAAGAAAAGTATAAAACTACTACTAGTTTCACATACTAAAAAAATAAGATAGAGATAACTCTGAGGGATTGTAGGGGGAAGCTAATTTATGTATAACTGTCCATATGTAATTTAAACATTTTATGGTGACATATAGTGCCCTCCCTCCTCCCAACAGACAGACAGACACACACACACACACACACACACACACACACACACACACACACACACACACACACACACACACGTGTGTACGTACTCAGACAGATGCAAACACACACATGCAAATTCCAACTTCCAACTTCAAATGGAATGCAGCATTATGTTATAAACTTTGCAAAAACCCCTTGATCCAGGCCTTAAAGAGCCAAATTATCAATGGAGAAAAGCCTCAGCCATACAAAATAAGTAATACTTAAAAAAAAAAACAGAATATGAAGATACTTTAATTTGACATGCACAGGTTTGTTTAGAATGTTTTACACTATAATTGTCATCAGATTTATTTCAGAGATAAAAGGAGCCTAACTGTACGGGTTCTTTAAGACCTGGAACCAAATTCAAACACCCTATCCCCCATTTGTCATGGAAACCACCACTAGCCATTGGTCAGAGGTGGTAACCATAGTAATAAATACAAACCACTGAGATGGTGTCATCAGGGTAGGTGGATTATTATAACAACGAGTTAACTGCCGTGTCCCATTCATCACACTCGCATACTGCGACACCCAGCTGGCTGTAAGCCTTGGGATGAATCTATCTGTCCGTATTGAGTTATGTGTATAGGCACAGGAACAGCTTGAACACTGGCTAATTACCACCTGATAACAAGTAGTTTGTCAGCCAGGGTTATTACTGTGACTTCAAGGTACTGAGTTTAGGAAAAATCTGGATCTCTTTAAAGCTCAAGGTAGTGTAGCATGATTTGCTCTTTCATCTACATATACAGAGAGAAGAACCGTGGGAATTAGGAGAGGGATGGTATGCTAGGCAGCAGGTTAGTAGTGTGAATGGTACATGGCAGTGCAGGTTGGCCAGCATTGTTATACTGATCCACCCACCTTAATGGGGATCCTTTTGGTGTGGCGATGCCATAGCCTTTTGAGTCCAGGTTTCCCCCAACTTTCATTGTGTCACAGGGTTTCCTCTGCTCGATGTACTCATTCATGGTGGACTCCAGCAGGTAAGCGTACTTTCCCTTGGATTTCCTGACACGCTGGACACCTTCTGATGTTTTCTTGACAAAAACTGAAGGTTCTGCATTTTTCATGTACTGCCACATCTTGTCAAACAAGGCGATTTTGGAACGCTAAAAAAGAGAAACAGACACAGATAATATACAATAACTTAATTTTCACAACTTTAGATAACCTGTAATGTACTTAAAAAAGGAGTTTACCTGCAGCACTTTTGAAAGTAAAGAGAGTACGACTGTAACCTGAATGAGTTGATGCATCATCTCACAAGACAATATTCTAAAACTAGCTCCCATAATGCTTCACTGGGCAATGTTGTTAAACCTTTAAATTGTAAAACTGTTAAAACTTATAATACTGTAGGTTCCTGAAAATAATTTCTTTTTACTATTTCATACACACAAGTGATGGAGGAAGGCACAGAGTACATACATACTGGTTGGTATGTATGTATTGGTACTGGTTCTTATATCGCTTTTCTACACTCAATGAACACCACCACACAACTTGCCTCATTCACCCATTCACACAAGCACCAATGCTTTTTCTATGCTTATTCTATTTAAGTGCTTTCTATCTAACATTTACACATTCATATTCCGATGGATGCATTGGAGAACAACTTGGGGTTATTTGGCATGCAGCAGATGATGGTTGGAGCAGACCACCAACCTTCCAATTAGTGGGTGACCTGCTCTACCACCTGAGCTATGGTTCCATACAACATAGATATATATATTCATAGACAGATCGCTGCAGAGGATGGATAGGACAGTGGGGAGAATGGTTGACTGGTAACCATCAGGTCTCCCCTATTTAAGCATCATGCCAGGACTCAGCAGCAGCAGCAGGTGGTGGTGGATTTTATGGAAAATTGGTGTACTTTAAGAAGAGGGAGGACACAGAGATAGGTATAAAGGTGGAGAAAGGTGCTCACAAGATAGAAAAGATAGAGGTGCAAGGTGGTGTTCATGCAGCTGGAAATCGAGCTGAAAACAATGTGCAGAATGTTACAGAGAGGAGGGCAGATTGAGGACAGTTTGTGAGCCAATAAGTGCAGAGGATTAGCAAGGAGGAAGTGAGGATATGGAGTTACGGAGATGTCTTGGAGAGAATGAAGTGGAATTTTTAATCCTAATTTTTTTTAACACAATCCTGTAGAGTGAGAGAATGTGCAATAGAGCAATGTAGAATAAGTGTGCTGGTAGCAAGTTTTAAGTACAAGAATAATGTGTAGAGCTGTAGTAACTACAGAGATAAACCCATACCACTGTGTGTTAAGATGGCAGCATGTATGGATGTGCACAGAGCTCCCTACTACTGTGCACCTTTTTTGTGTTTTTATACCTTTTCATTGCATCTTCCTGCAATACCAGATCACTTTCAGTCGTCAGGAACTAATAGACATCAGCCTCAGGCTTGAAACGGACTTGACTTCGGATTGGACCGACAGTATCCTACCTGAGATTGCGAGACCCCTCCGTGGGTTTTGTAGCAGACGGCACAGGGAGAGGAAAAGGAGGAGCAACAGTCAGAGATCTACTACAACCACTTTGTTCATGAGTGTTGTCTACTGATTCTACAGATTCAGTAGAACTTGCTGGTGCTCAGAAAATAGTCTGAAACTGAAAGTCCTTAAAACAAGAACTCATAATAGACTTCGGGAGGCACAGACAGGTCCACTCCCCTCTCATTATAAATGGAGAACAGGTGGAATCTGTCTCCACCTTCAGGTTTCTGGGAACCCACATCTCTTCTGATCTGACCTGGACCTACAAAACAAATGCCCTGTTTAAGAAGGTCCAGCAGTACCTGCACTTCCTTCATGTCCTGAGGAAGAATAACATGGGCCAGAAGCTGCTGCTGGACTTCTACCACTCCTCAGTGGAGAGCGTGCGCTTCTGTTGCCTGGGTCTTTGGTACACAAGAGCCACTACTGACAACAGGAAGGCGACAAAGAGGGTAATTAATACCGCTCAAGTTGGCTGACCTCTGCCACCCCTTAGAGGCCATTGCCAGCTCACAGGTGATCCCTTGCACCCCGCCCACCACCTGTCTGACCCGCTCCCGGCACCTCAGGCATTTTTCATTTTCCGCCCCATTAAGTTTTGTCCCTATGATGTTTTTCTGGTGGAGCTGAAGAAAACCTTCACTCACCTAGTTTCTGAGGGCAGCGCCGTGAAACGTTTATTGAACTTCCAGCAGGGAAACAGAGGTATTGCTGAGTTTGTCATCGAGTTTTGCACTGTGGCCACTGAGACAGGCTGGCGTGCGTATGCATTGCAGGGCGTGTTTTTGCAAACGTTCAACGACAAAATGAAGGATCAGCTCACCTCCCGCAACGAGCCTCCCTCATTTGAGGAGTTAGTGTCACTAGCCTTGCGTATCTATAGTCGGTTAAAGGAAAGGGAAGCCGAGAAAGGCATCCAGAGTTGGCGACCCTTGGTCAGGGTTCCTCGTCCTCTAGCATCTTTCGCACCTCCACCGTTAGAACCACCCTGCGGTCCCCTGTTCCCGTTACCAAAGCAGCCTGCTGAGCCCATGCAAATTGGGGCGATCCAGGCTTATTCGGAGGAGAGAGAGAGGTGTTTTCGTGCACGGGAGTGCTTGTACTGTGGTCGGCCAGTGCATTTCATTGCTGCTTGAAATTCGGGGGTACTGGTGGGCATTTCAGGTGGAGCTAAACCCCATGTCCTCCTCCCTGTGAGGCTCAACTACCTTCAGACCTCCAAGCATTCGTGGACTCTGGTTGTGAGCAAATTTTAATTGACATAGATCTAGCCCGACAGCTGTGTTTTCCTTGGTGCCTCTCAAGCCTCCCATTCTGGCGCTGTCACTTGGTGTTCGCTTGCTTTGTGGTAGAGTATCTGTTCTGACTATTGTCAAATTTGTACATGTTTTGTTTGGTTAGTGCACTGGCCCTTTAAGAGAAAGGCATGGTCTGTGTGCGGACAGGAGAAGTGTAAAAGACTCAGACAATCGACTGATTAATGTGATCTATGCTGTGAAAGGCTGATAAAAAGGCATTCCCTGTGAGTATGCATTATTGCTTGGCACTTTATGTTGATTAATAGCAGTTACTTAGATGCTGTATTACGTGTGCTAATTTATGGTTGTAGACAGTTGTTTGGTGTTAGCATTAGCACTTGGTCACGTAGCTCCTCAAGTAATTATTTTAATTTGACACTCATATTCACTGTATTTGTTGTTACAATTTCACACCTGCCATATAAAGCAAAGTCTAAACTCACTCTGGCGTCAGTGACTTTTGTGTGGAGGTGTTTAACTCCTGGATAGTAGAAAGTGGTTCTACGAGGCCAGTACAGTGAAAAGGGACACACTACAACAACGATGAAGACTGCATTGTTATACGCTGTATCCAGACCAGCACGACAGACGCAGTGACACCAAGTCAGCATAAATGCACATTCAACCAGCTTAAAGATGGAGAAAGAAGGATATGAAGTAAGATCCATAACGTCAAAGAAATCTAGCCACTCTTCCACTGCAAGCGTAATGTTAGCCGCCGCTACTGCCCGTGCTAAAGCTGAAGCTGCCCAAAAAAGAGCTGAGTTTGCAAAGAAGGAAGTTGAATTTAAAATAGAAAGAGCCAAATTAGATGCAAAGCTTGATGTTCTAGCAAAAGAAAGTGAAGCTGAGGCCGCAGCCGCTGAAGCAGCTGTCTTGGAGTCTGCTGTTGCAAATTTTGACATGAGTCATGAGCACCTGAGCTTACCAAAGGAGACACAGAGTTCTCATGAGCGAACTACAGACTATGTCAATATGCATCAGGCATGCAGTGATTCAGTCAAATCAAAGGACGTCAAAATTGAAAAAGGCGAGTATGCAAATCGACCTAAGCCACCGGACATGTCACCGGATGAACTGCCCTCAGCACCAAAGGACTATGGCTCCCTCAGACCCCCTGATCAAAGACATTACTCACCTGAAAGGCAAGGACAACAGTTACACTCTGTTAACTATCAGCAGCACCTCAGCCATGTCTCACCAGGGTTTACACTGCCCTCTGCTGGACGTTTTCAGTACTACCCTCCAGATCCAAATTCCTCTAGGGACTCTAATGAGCTTGCCAAATATTTAATGAGAGGTCAGTTGTTAACCTCTGAACTCACCAAATTTGATGACAAGCCGGAGAACTATCTATCTTGGAAGTCATCTTTCATCAATGCCATTGACACTCTAGAGCTTAGGGCGTCTGAACAAATCGACCTCCTTGTGAAATCACTTGGCCCAGAATCTACCAAGCATGCACATCGCATTAAAGCTGTAAACATAACAAACCCAGCTGTGGCATTAGAGCTAATCTGGGAGAGGCTAGAAGAAATCTATGGGTCGCCAGAAGCCATTGAAAGTGCTCTTTTCACCAAACTTGATCAATTTCCTAAAATAGGGCCCAGAGACAATCAAAAACTAAGAGAGCTGAGTGATCTGTTGTAGGAAATAAATGCAGCAAAACAAGAAGGGTACTTGCATGGACTCTCCTATCTCGATACAGCGCGAGGTGTCACTCCCATTGTGGATAAGCTGCCGTATGGGATACAAGACAAGTGGATGATGGAAGGCTCACACTACAAGCAGCGGCACAAGGTGACCTTCCCTCCATTCACGTTCTTCTTACAGTTCATACAGACACAAGCAAAGGCACGCAACGATCCAAGCTTCAATCTGCTGTCAACCTGCAACTCTGGAGTTAAAAGGGACAAGCTTGGAGATGGTTACAGCAACAACCGTAGGTCAGTTTCAGTGCATAAAACCATATCTGAGGAAGGACCGGACAAATGTTGTCCTGTGCACAACAAACCTCACGCCTTACAACAGTGCAGAAGTTTCAGAGAAAAGCCAATTCAGGAACGAAAGGCAATATTAAAGCAACACAACATCTGTTTCAAGTGCTGCGCTTCTAACAAACATGTAGCTCGCGACTGTCAAGCAGAAATCAAATGCTCTGAATGTAACAGTGATAAGCACCCAACAGCTCTGCATTCAGATGTTCTTCGCTTTCCCAAAGCTCTTCAGCCCCCAGCAAGTCACGGCGGGGAGAAACAAGAACTACAAGAGACTGCAGTTGTTTCAAGTTGCACTGAGGTATGTGGGGAAGGATTTTCTGGGAAATCTTGCTCAAAAATATGCCTGGTTAACGTTTATCCTGCCAACGATCCTAGTAAACGCCAGAGAATGTATGTCATGCTAGATGACCAGAGTAACGTTTCACTAGCACGCTCTGAGTTTTTTGACATGTTCGAGGTTAATGGTAAGACAGAGCCATACACCCTCCAGACATGCAGTGGCATAGGTCTCACTTCTGGCAGAAGAGCCTCTGGGTATATGATAGAGGCAATCGATAGCTCCCTCGCTATTCAGCTGCCCATGTTAATCGAGTGCAACATGATTCCCAACAAAAGAGAGGAAATTCCCACTCCCTCCGCGGCTTACGCACACAGTCACCTCAAAGGCATAGCACACAAAATACCACCCTTGGACAGTGGTGCAGACATTTTGCTGTTGCTTGGAAGAGACATTTTGAGAGTTCATAAAGTGCGCAGTCAGATCAATGGTCCGCACAATGCACCATACGCACAGAGACTGGACTTAGGCTGGGTGATAATAGGAGATGTGTGCTTAGGCAATACTCATAAGCCTTCCCAAGTCTCTACTTTTAAGACTCACGTTCTATCGGATGGAAGACCAACTCATTTTTCCCCGTGCAAAAGCCACTTTACTGTCAAGCCAGACACCAGTCTCTTAAATCGACACTTAGTACTTGGTGGTTCAAACATAAAGGACGGAACACAAAACAGAACTATAGGAAACAATGTTTTCTGCCAGACCAAGGATGACAATAAGCTTGCACCCTCCATGGAAGATCTGCAGTTCCTGAATATCATGGACAATGAGTGTTTCCAGGATGAGTCACAAAGCTGGGTGGCTCCATTGCCGTTCCGCCAGCCCAGAGCATTGCTGCCTAACAATCGCCGCTACGGACTCAGTCGCCTCAAGTCACTTGAACGAACTCTAGACAAAAACCCAGAAATGAAAGCTCACCTGATAGACTTTATGCAGAAAATGTTGGACAATGGGCACGCGGAGCTTGCACCCCCATTACAAGGGAACAAAGAGTGTTGGTACCTGCCCTATTTCGGAGTGTACCATCCTCAAAAGCCGTCACAAATCCGAGTGGTATTTGACTCCAGCGCGCAGTTTGAAGGTATGTCGCTCAACACAGTGCTGTTATCAGGACCCAATCTGAACAACAGTCTATTAGGCGTGCTAGTGAGATTCAGGAAATATCCAGTTGCAGTAACCGCAGATATCCAGCAGATGTTCTATTGCTTCCTGGTGCGCGAGGACTGCAGAGATGTACTGAGGTTTGTCTGGCACAAAGACAATGATCCACAGAAAGAGCTCGCGGATTACAGGATGTGCGTGCATGTATTTGGAAACAGCCCCTCGCCTGCTGTAGCCACATATGGTTTGAGGAGGGCTGCGCAAAAGGGAGAAGCCAAATACGGGTCAGATGTTCGCCATTTCATTGAGCGTGATTTTTATGTTGATGATGCTTTAAAGTCTGTTCCCACCGAACATGATGCTATCGACCTCCTGAAATGGACACAAGACATGCTAGCAGACTCAAACCTTCGCCTCTTAAAAATAGCATCAAATAAGGTTGAAGTGATGGACGCATTCTCACCTCAAGACCGAGCCAAGGATCTCCAAAATCTGGACCTGTTCAAGGATGAACTCCCAGATCAGCGCAGTCTTGGAGTAAAGTGGAATATAATGGAGGACTATTTCACTTTTCACATTCCTCACGCTGAAAAGCCATACACACGAAGAGGAGTCCTTTCAACTGTGAACAGTGTGTTTGACCGGCTCGGGTTTTGGCCCCAGTCACCGTTCGAGGACGTCTGCTTCTAAGAGAGTTGTCGCTACAGACAACAGAGTGGGACTCACCTCTCCCAGAGGATTTGAAAGGCAGATGGATAGAATGGCAACAGTCCCTCCAATGCCTCAGCAAAGTCAATGTTCCACGCACTTACACTAAAATGTCACTGTCACAGGCTAAATGTGTAGAACTTTGTGTCTTTTCAGATGCGTCCATGAAGGCAATATGTGCAGTTTCATACCTCAAGGTCACCACTGGGGATGGCAAGACAGAGGTTGGGTTTGCCCTAGGTAAGGCACGACTCGCTCCACAGCCAGAACTCACTGTACCTAGGCTCGAACTCTGCGCCGCAGTAATGGCGGTTGAAATGGCAGAGGTCATATGTGAAGAGATTGATCACCCTATAGACAAAACTAGTTTCTATACAGACAGCAAGGTGGTTCTTGGTTATATTCATAACCAATCCAGACGTTTTTATGTCTATGTAAACAATCATGTGTGTCGTATTAGAGAGTCAACTACTCCAGAGCAATGGCATTTCGTTACGACCGACCAGAATCCTGCTGACCACGGCTCACGATCAGTTCCAGCTGCTGAGTTAGAACACACGACATGGTTCACAGGTCCAGCGTTTCTCCAGTGCCCTTCATACATCCATCTAGAGCAGACTGATTACAAATTGCTGGACCCAGACAACGACGCAGAGGTATGCCCAGAGGTAAAGACGCTTTGCACTAACATAACAAAGGAAGTTTTGGGCTCAGGACGTTGGGAGCGTTTCTCCACATGGTGCTCACTTCGGAAAACCATGTCAAACTTGATTCACATCGCACAATGCTTTTCACAATCAAACGTTGAGCCAAACTGTAAAGGATGGCACATTTGTAAAACGGCCATCACCCCAGAACTGTTAGATCAAGCAGAGACAATGATCATTAAAAATGTGCAGTTCGAAACATATGCAGACGAGATAAAGCGGATCTCTGAAAAACAGAACCTCCCTAAAAACAGCCCACTGGTAAAACTAAACCCTGTGATTGGAAGTGACAATCTGCTGAGAATTGGTGGTCGCATTAATCGTGCGGGGCTGGGAGTAAAAGACACCAACCCTGTAATCTTGCCAGGCAGTCACTACATCACTACCCTCCTTGTGCGCCACCACCATGAGAAAGTAAGCCATCAAGGCAGGCATTTTACAGAGGGCGCTGTCCGAGAAAGTGGCTTGTGGATTGTAGGAGGGAAAGGATGCATTAGCAGAGTCATAAGTAAATGTGTGACATGCAAGAAGCTGAGAGGGAAGTTTGAGGAGCAATTAATGAGTGATTTGCCTGTAGATCGCCTCCAAGTTGAGCCCCCCTTTTCTTACGTGGGCATGGACATGTTTGGCCCATGGGAAGTAACTACAAGGCGAACAAGAGGGGGACAAGCAAACAGAAAGCAGTGGGCAATATTATTCACGTGCCTGTGTACAAGGGCTGTCCACATTGAAGTAGTGGAGGAGATGAGCTCTTCAAGTTTCATTAACGCACTGAGGCGTTTCTTTGCCCTCCGAGGACCCGCAAAACAACTGCGCTCGGACTGCGGCACTAATTTCATTGGTGCTCACAAAGAGATGGCCACAAATGCACCAGAGAAAGACAAAGTGCAACACTTTCTGCAGGACCAGAAGTGTTCCTGGGTTTTCAATCCTCCCCATTCTTCCCACATGGGGGGAGTATGGGAACGGATGATTGGTTTAGCACGGCGAATACTTGATAACATGCTGCTGCAAACTGGTCATGTTCAACTCACTCATGAGATTTTGACCACATTTCTTGCAGAAGTCACAGCTATATTAAATGCACGACCGTTGTTGCCAGTATCATCAGACCCAGAACATCCTCACATTCTCTCACCGGCGATGCTGCTGACACAAAAGACTGGAGTTGTACCCACCATCTGTGATGATGTAGGACCCAAAGAAATGCTCAGAAGCCATTGGAAGCGGGTTCAGTCCCTTGCAGACACTTTCTGGAGCAGATGGCGCAAGGAGTATCTGCACAGCCTCCAAATTCGTCAAAAGTGGCACCACAAGAACATTGACATTAAACAGGGAGATGTCGTTCTCCTCAAGGACAAACAAACAAGAAGAAATGAGTGGCCAATGGGCGTAATAGTAAAGACAGTTGCGAGTGAAGATGGAATCATCAGAAAGGCCGAAGTTAGAGTTGCTTCCAAGGGAAATGTTAAGACTTATTATAGACCCATTTCTGAAATGGTTTTTCTGTTATCTAGTGATGTTTAGATATCTGCTGTGGTATCCCTAAGATACCAGGCGGGGAGTGTTCTGACTATTGTCAAATTTGTACATGTTTTGTTTGGTTAGTGCACTGGCCCTTTAAGAGAAAGGCATGGTGTGTGTGCGGACAGGGGAAGTGTAAAAGACTCAGACAATCGACTTATTAATGTGATCTATGCTGTGAAAGGCTGATAAAAAGGCATTCCCTGTGAGTATGCATTATTGTTTGGCACTTTATGTTGATTAATAGCAGTTACTTAGATGCTGTATTACGTGTGCTAATTTATGGTTGTAGACAGTTGTTTGGTGTTAGCATTAGCACTTGGTCACGCAGCTCCTCAAGTAATTATTTTAATTTGACACTCATATTCACTGTATTTGTTGTTACAGATTCACACCTTCCATATAAAGCAAAGTCTAAACCCACTCTGGCATCAGTGACTTTTGTGTGGAGGTGTTTAACTCCTGGATAGTAGAAAGTGGTTCTACGAGGCCAGTACAGTATCACTTCCTGTTCCTGCTCAAACACAGTGGTGTTTCTGAGTAGCTTTTCTGCTTAGCAATTTAATTTAAATCTTTTGATACATCCCTTTTTCATAGTATAATCTTAACGTGCTTCATCTGAATCACCCTTTCTGTGTACTCACTACCTAATTTATAGCCAAAGTATTCACTCACTGTCTCTTTACTGTTTCGCTAGCTTAGCTTAGCTCGTAGCCGACTCGTTAGCACCATGGCTACTTCACCTGTCCCTCCTGCACTTTCCTGCTCATTGTGTCAGATGTTTAGTTACTCCTCGGCCTCCTTTAGCAGTAATGATACCTGTAACAAATGTAGCATATTTGCAGCTCTGGAGGCCAGGATTACTGAATTGGAGACTCGGCTTCGCACCCTTCATTCACCCATAGCTAGCCAGGCCCCTGTAGCTGGTGCAGCCGAAGATAGCATAGGCCCCACTAGCTGTTCCCCGGCAGACCCCAAGCAGCTGGGGAAAGAGGGCGGCTGGGTGACGGTGAAGAGGAAGCATAGTCCTAAACAGAAGCCCCAGGTACACCACCAACCTGTTCATGTGTCTAACCGTTTTTCCCCACTCGGCGACACACCCGCCGGGGGTCAAACTCTGGTAATTGGTGATTCTGTTCTCAGACATGTGAAGCTAGAGACACCGGCAACCATAGTCAATTGTCTTCCAGGGGCCAGAGCAGGCGACATTGAAGGAAATTTAAAACTGCTGGCTAAGGGTAAACGTAAATACAGTAAGATCATAATTCACGTCGGCAGTAATGACACCCGATTACGCCAATCGGAGGTCACTAAAATCAATATTGAATCGGTGTGTAACTTTGCCAAAACAATGTCGGACTCTAGTTTTCTCTGGTCCCCTCCCCAATCAGACCAGGAGTGACATGTTTAGCCGCATGTTCTCCTTAAATTGCTGGCTGTCTGAGTGGTGTCCCAGAAACGATGTGGGCTTCATAGATAATTGGCAAACCTTCTGGAGGAAACCTGGTCTTGTTAGGAGAGACGGCATCCATCCCACTTTGGATGGAGCAGCTCTCATTTCTAGAAATATGGACAAATTTATTAAACCCCCCAAAATATGACTATCCAGAGTTGGGACCAGGAAGCAGAGTTGCAGTCTTACACGCCTCTCTGCAGCTTCTCTCCTCCTGCTACCCCCCCCAAAAACCCATCTCCATTGAGACTGTGTCAGCTCCCAAACAGACAAAAAACAAACTAAAAACCAGCAATAAACAACTTAAACATAAAAAATCACAAAGAAAGAACGATACAGTATCCACATCTGAACCAAAGAGTAAAACAGTGAAATGTGGATTAATAAATATTAGGTCTCTCTCCTCCAAGTCTCTGTTAGTACATGACTTAATAATTGATCAACAAATCGATTTACTCTGCCTTACAGAAACCTGGTTGCAGCAGGATGAGTATGTTAGTTTAAATGAATCAACACCCCCGAGTCATTCTAACTACCAGAAATCTCGAAGCACAGGCCGAGGGGGCGGTGTGGCAGCAATTTTTCACATCAGTCTATTAATTAACGAAAGACCAAGACAGACTTTTAATTCATTTGAAAGCCTGATGTTTAGCCTCGTCCACCCCAGCTGTAAAACTCAGAAACCAGTTTTACTTGTTATTATCTATCGTCCACCTGGGCCTTACACAGAGTTTCTCTCTGATTTCTCAGACTTTTTATCTGATTTAGTGCTCAGCTCAGATAAAATAATTATTGTGGGTGATTTTAACATCCATGTAGATGCTAAAAATGGCAGCATCAACATGGCATTTAATCTGTTATTAGACTCAATTGGCTTCTCTCAAAATGTAAAAGAACCCACCCACCACTTTAATCACACTCTAGATCTTGTTTTAACATATGGCATAGAAACTGAACATTTAACAGTGTTTCCTGAAAACCCTCTGCTGTCTGATCATTTCCTGATAACATTTACATTTACAATAATTGATTACACAGCAGTGGAGAGTAGACTTTATCAAAGTAGATGTCTTTCTGAAAGTGCTGTAACTAAGTTTAAGAATATAATCCACCCACTGTTATCATCTTCAATGCCCTGTACCAACATAGAGCAGAGCAGCTATCTGAACGCTACTCGAACAGAGGTCGATTATCTTGTTAATAATTTTACCTCCTCACTACGTACGACTCTGGATACTGTAGCTCCTGTGAAAACTAAGGCCTCAAATCCGAAGTACCTGACTCCGTGGTATAATTCTCAAACACGTTGCTGCTTTATAAGAAAGCCCTCCACAAAGCCAGAACATCTTACTATTCGTCACTGATTGAAGAAAATAAGAACAACCCCAGGTTTCTCTTCAGCACTGTAGCCAGGCTGACAAAAAGTCAGAGCACTGTTGAGCCAACAATCCCTTTAACGTTAACTAGTAATGACTTCATGAACTTCTTCACAAATAAAATTTTTATCATTAGAGAAAAAATTACCAATAATCATCCCACAGATGTAATATTATCTACAGCTACTTTTAGTACTATCGATGTTAAGTTAGACTCTTTTTCTCCAATTGATCTTTCTGAGTTAACTTCAATAATTACTTCCTCCAAACCATCAACGTGTCTTTTAGACCCCATTCCTACAAAACTGCAAAAAGAAGTCCTGCCATTAATTAATTCTTCGATCTTAAATATGATCAACCTATCTCTAATAATCGGCTATGTACCACAGGCCTTCAAGGTGGCTGTAGTTAAGCCTTTACTTAAAAAGCATCTCTAGACCCAGCTGTCTTAGCTAATTATAGGCCAATCTCCAACCTTCCTTTCATATCAAAAATCCTTGAAAGAGTAGTTGTCAAACAGCTAACAGATCATCTGCAGAGGAATGGCTTATTTGAAGCGTTTCAGTCAGGTTTCAGAGCTCATCACAGCACAGAAACAGCTTTAGTGAAGGTTACAAATGATCTTCTTATGGCCTCTGACAGTGGACTCATCTCTGTGCTTGTCCTGCTAGACCTCAGTGCTGCGTTCGATACTGTTGACCATAATATCCTATTAGAGCGATTAGAACATGCTGTAGGTATTACAGGTACTGCACTGCAGTGGTTTGTATCATATCTATCTAATAGACTCCAATTTGTTCAAGTAAATGGAGAGTCCTCTTCACACACTAAGGTCAATTATGGTGTTCCACAGGGTTCAGTGCTAGGACCAATTCTATTTACATTATACATGCTTCCCTTAGGCAGCATCATTAGAAGACATAGCATAAATTTTCACTGCTATGCAGATGACACGCAGCTCTATCTATCCATGAAGCCAGGTATCACAGACCAATTAGTTAAACTGCAGGAATGTCTTAAAGACATAAAGACCTGGATGGCCGCTAACTTTCTGCTTCTTAATTCAGATAAAACTGAGGTTATTGTACTCGGCCCTGAAAATCTTAGAAATATGGTATCCAAGCAGATTCTTACTCTGGATGGCATTACCTTGGCCTCCAGTAATGCTGTGAGGAACCTTGGAGTCATTTTTGACCAGGACATGTCCTTCAATGCACATATTAAACAAATATGTAAGACTGCTTTCTTCCATTTGCGCAACATCTCTAAAATTAGAAATATCCTGTCTCAGAGTGATGCTGAAAAACTAGTTCATACATTTATTACTTCCAGGCTGGACTACTGTAATTCATTATTATCAGGATGTCCTAAAAACTCGCTGAAAAGCCTTCAGCTGATCCAAAATGCTTCATCAAGGGTACTGACAGGGACTAGAAAGAGAGAGCATATTTCTCCTGTTTTGGCTTCCCTTCATTGGCTTCCTGTTAAATCCAGAATTGAATTCAAAATCCTGCTCCTCACATACAAGGTCTTAAATAATCAGGCCCCATCTTATCTTAATGACCTTGTAGTACCATATCACCCTATTAGAGCACTTCGCTCTCACACTGCAGGCCTACTTGTTGTTCCTAGAGTATTTAAAAGTAGAATGGGAGGCAGAGCCTACTCAGGCCCCTCTTCTGTGGAACCAGCTTCCAGTTTGGATTCGGGAGACAGACACTATCTCTACTTTCAAGATTAGGCTTAAAACTTTCCTTTTTGCTAAAGCATATAGTTAGGGCTGGACCAGGTGACCCTGAATCCTCCCTTAGTTATGCTGCAATAGACGTAGGTTGCCGGGGATTCCCATGATGCATTGAGTTTTTCCTTTCCAGTCACCTTTCTCACTCACTATGGCTACGTTCACACTGCAGGTCTTAATGCTCAATTCCGATTTTTTGATCAAATCCGATTTTTTTGTCTGCGTGTTCACACTACAAATAAAATGCGACAGCAAACGCGCTCTAGTGTGAACGCTCAAAGCGGCCCGCATGCGCAAAAAAAGACTTCACACACCACGCGCTCTGTTTAGACCCAGAGCAAACAGTATTGTTTGACAGATGGCCGTTAATATAAAGACTTCGGACTTTACGTTTCCCAATTTTTGCTTTAAGTTATTTTGTTATTTACATAATAATGTAAATAACCTAATAATTATCCTTATTGATGTTTTAGAGGCACGGTGCTTCAAAGGATAGTTGCAGATTTCTGTCAGAATCTGCAGATTATACAGTACAAATAAAATGATCACATTTCTCCAACGTTGTGTTCCCAACAGTTTCACTGACAAATACACCGGATGGCCAGGAAGCGTTCGCGATGTCTTCTCGGGCGCTTCTCCGGCGCTGATAATTGGCTTCTGTCTTGTGTCGGTGACGTAAACATGACCGTTCAAACAGCAGTCGCTTTCTAAAACATCGGATATGTATCGGATTCAGTACCACATACGAAAGTGACCCAGATCGGATTTGAAAATATCGGATTTGCGCCGTTCACACTGTCATAGCATGATCGGATATGGGTCGCATAGGGTCAAAAAAATCGGATTTGATGCGCTTTTGCCTGCAGTGTGAACGTAGCCTATGTGTTAATAGACCTCTCTGCATCGAATCATATCTGTTATTAATCTCTGTCTCTCTTCCACAGCATGTCTTTCATCCTGTTTTCCTTCTCTCACCCCAACCGGTCGCAGCAGATGGCCCCGCCCCTCCCTGAGCCTGGTTCTGCCGGAGGTTTCTTCCTGTTAAAAGGGAGTTTTTCCTTCCCACTGTCGCCAAAGTGCTTGCTCATAGGGGGTCATACGATTGTTGGGTTTTTCTCTGTATTTATTATTGTGCTATCTACTGTGCAATATAAAGCGTCTTGAGGTGACTTTTGTTGTGATTTGGCGCTGTATAAATAAAATTGAACTGAATTGAACTGAACTGGTCTCCACTGTCAATAACAAGGTTTTGCCTATATCACTCACAAAACTGAACCGCTAATCATATCCAGCAACCATTGGGAAACAATAACTCTCTTCATGTTTCTGTCTTGATGCATTCTCAATCATCCAGGTAAGTGAATCTCCAAAGGTTGATTCTGTTATCAGCATTTGGAGACCTCTTCATGTTTCCATCCCCAGACAGCTCACTTATCCTTGTTTTTCCCTGGCTGAAAAAGCACAAATCGCACCTGGACTGGACTGCTGGCAAATACTTAACTGGAGTTTAACGTGTCACTCTCTCTGTTTGCACTCAGCTCTACTCTCAGTTTCCAGCTCCTCTGAGATGCTGTACACAACCGTCTTAGGTCTCTCTCTGGTCCCGGAGGAGTACCATGACCTCAGAATTGTCTTCAGTAAGGAAAAGGCTCTTTCTCTGCCACCACATCATCCCTATGATTATGCTATTAACCACCTCCCTGGTTCCGGTCTCCCCTCCAGTCCGCTGTACAATCTTTCTCGGCCAGAGAGGGAGGCAGTGGAGGAATACATTAAGGAATCACTAGCGGATGGCATAAACCAACCCTCGACTTCCCCGGTATTCCAAGCCCTCGTCAATGATGTACTAAATTTTTTTTTTCAATCAGTTTGTGTTTGTTTAGCTAGATGACATTCCTTTTTTCTCAAAGTCTCTAGCTCAGCATAAGGTCCATGTGCACGGTGTCCTCCAATGGCTTTGAGAAAATCGCTTATACGTCAAAGCACAGAAGTGTGAATTTCATGCCTCCACAGTCTCTTTCCTCGGTTTTGTTATTTAATGGGGGCAGGTGAAGACGGACCTAGCCAAGATTCGGACAGTCGCTGAGTGGTCAGTTCTGGAAAGGTGGAAACAATTACAACATTTTCTAGTATTCGCTAATTTCTACTGGCGCTTCAGGGACTACAGTAAGGTAGCCGCTCCTCTCAAAAACAGAAGAATTGTTCCTCAACAAGTTACTTTCTACTTTCTGTCTAGGCTGGTGGGGATTCCCATGATGCACTGAGTTTTTCTTCTTCACTCACTATGTGTATGCAAATGAGTTGATAATTGTGCTTCCCAAAACATAATTTGGCACCTCTTTTCCCCCATTGCTGTCCCTCATCCAAAATCTTAAAAAAGGGGCAGATTGACTAGAAATTTATACAAAATAAAATCCAGAGAGTTAAGTTGAGCTCAAGGGTATGAAGGGCTAGCAGAGCCAAAACAAATTAATTAAATATGCCATTAAATAATTAATTAAATGTTTCATTCAGTAATTAAAATTGGAATCTCCATACAAGGGAAAACTTTTCATCTAAGGATTACCATTTGAAACAATAAATTTCATAAACATTCTAGGTGGATGGAAGCGCTGAAGCAGGCTCTTCTTATTGTCCAGCTGAAACTAAAAGTCCTTACCCTGAAAAACTCCTTGGTGGATCCAGAGTCCAGTGTTCCATATGCTATCTCCGTCTGCTTAGCCAGGTCTTCAGCACTCTCAATGGGAGACACCATCCTCTCCACCGTGAGGAAGGCAGCCAGGTTAGCAGTGTATGATGAGATAATGATCAGAGTGAAAAACCACCACACCCCACCAACTATACGTCCTGAAAGAGACCTGCCCACATAAACACATGAATCGAATTAAGCTGTTCTAGGATTCATGACAAATTCATTCAATTACAATACATGTTGAGGCATTTGTTGTTATTATTTGACACATTGTAGATTCTTACTGAAGGCATCAAAACTGTAAATGAACTCATATGTATTATGTAGTAAACAAAAAAGTGTGAAATAACTCAAAACATGTTTCATACTTAAGCTTCTTCGTAACAGCCTTTGCTTCGATTTGCTTTGCACACTGTTGGCATTCTCTTGATGAATTTCATGAGGTCGTCACTTGAAATGGTTTTCCAAGCGTCTTGAAAGAGTTCCCAGAGATGCTGAGCACTTGTTGGCCTGTTTGCCTTCACTCTGGGGTCCATTCCATCCCAAACCATCTCCTTTGGGTTTTAGGTCAGGTCTCCTTCTTGGTTTTAAAAGTTCTAAAAGTAATGATGGACTAATATTTCTCTTAGCTGTCATTTCTACTTAGCTGATTGGTTCTTGCCATAATATAAATTTGAACAGCTGTCAAATAGGGCTGTCAGCTGTGTAATAACCTGATCTCTGCTCAACACAACTGATGGTCCCAACCCCATTAAGAGAAATTCCACAAATGAACCCTGACAGGCACACCTGTGAAGGGAAACCATTTCAGGTGACTACATCATGAAGCTCATTGAGAGAAGGCCAAGGGTTTGCAGTCCTGGCTCCCCCTTGCCGTAGCATTTATGTTGTACCTCGTCAATCTCTAGCTGTGAGAGCAGCCCCTTCTTTCGAATGTTGGAACACTGAGCTACTAGTTGTTTCGCCGTCATTGTGGATGTTGGGTAACAAAGCATCCATAGGTCCCTCATCCTATTCATGTAACCCCTTCCCCAAGGGTTACTTGCATAGTAGCATTCCAACAATGGCCTATTTTCATCTCTTGCTCACCGATGCCTTCTTGTTCCAGTAGCCCACTGGATATATACAGTTATATATATATACAGATAATTAGGCTCACCCCACTTTGCAGTTATTAATTTGTAAAAAATGTTTGGAATCATGTATGATTTTCGTTCCACTTCTCACGTGTACACCACTTTGTATTGGTCTTTCACGTGGAATTCCAGTAAAATTGATTCATGTTTGTGGCAGTAATGTGACAAAATGTGGAAAAGTTTAAGGGGGCCGAATACTTTTGCAAGCCACTGTATATATATATATGAACTATATAAATATAGAGAACTGTATAAGATCAACAGGACCCTAAGAGCCTTCATCAGGAACTGGGGATGTGGCGTACAACACTAGAGGCCAATCCCAAGCCCATAGCACAAGTCACCATCAAGTGCAGGATCTACCAAGGAGATGCTCTGTCCCCACTGCTGTTCTGCATAGGCCTGAATCCCCTCAGTGAGATCATTAACAAGACTTGCTATGGATACCGACTCCGGAATGGAACAGTTGTCAGCCACCTCCTGTACATGGATGACATCAAGCTGTATGCCAAGAGTGAACGAGACATCAATTCACTGATCCACACCACCAGGATATATAGCAATGATATCGGAATGTCATTTGGACTGGAGAAGTGTAGTCGGATGATAACAAAGAGAGGGAAGGTAGTCAGAACTGAGGGGATCGAACTACCAGAAGGCAGCACTGCAGACATAGAGCACAGTTACAAGTACCTGGGCATCCCACAGGCAAATGGGAATCATGAAGAGGTCGGTAGAAAAGCTGCAACCACCAAGTACCTGCAGAGGGTCAGGCAAGTCCTGAGGAGTCAGCTGAATGGTAAGAACAAGATCCGGGCTATCAACACCTACGCCCTGCCCATGATCAGGTACCTGGCTGGGATAATAAGCTGGCCAAAGGAGGAGATCGAAGCCACTGACATCAAGACAAGGAAGCTCCTGACCATGCATGGAGGGTTTCATCCCAAGTCCAGCACCCTGAGGCTGTACGCTAAGCGGAAGGAAGGAGGCTGGGACTGGTGAGTGTCAGCACCACAGTCCAGGATGAAACAACGAACATCCACGAATACATCACGAAGATGGCCCCAACTGACAGCGTGCTCAGTGAATACCTCAGGCAGCAGAAATCCAAGAAAGAGGACGAAGGCGAGGAACCATCATGGAAGGACAGGCCCCTGCAGGGTATGTACCACCGGCAGATAGCGGAGGTGGCTGATATCCAGAAATCCTACCAGTGGCTTGACAAAGCTGGACTGAAAGACAGCACAGAGGCACTAATCATGGCAGCACAGGAACAAGCTCTGAGCACAAGGTCCATAGAGGCTGGGGTCTATCACACCAGCCAAGACCCCAGGTGCAGGCTGTGTAAAAATGCCCCTGAGACAACCCAGCACATAACAGCAGGGTGCAAGATGCTATCAGGTAAGGCATACATGGAACGCCATAACCAAGTGGCCGGCATAGTATACAGAAACATCTGTGCCGAATATAACCTGGAAGTCCTGAGGTCAAAATGGGAGACGCCCCCAAGGGTGGTGGAGAATGACCGAACTAAGATCCTGTGGGACTTCCAGATACAGACGGACAAAATGTTGGTGGCTAACCAACCGGACATAGTGGTGGTAGACAAACAGAAGAAGACGGCCGTAGTGATCGATGTAGCGGTTCCGAATGACAGCAATATCAGAAAGAAGGAACACGAGACGGTCTAGAAATACCAAGGGCTCAGAGAAGAGCTCGAGAAAATGTGGAGGGTGAAGGTAACAGTGGTCCCAGTGGTAATCGGAGCACTAGGTGCGGTGACTCCCAAGCTACGCGAGTGGCTACAGCAGATCCTAGGAACAACATCAGAGATCTCTGTCCAGAAGAGCGCAGTCCTAGGAACAGCTAAGATACTGCGCAGGACCCTCAAGCTCCCAGGCCTCTGGTAGAGGACCCGAGCTTGAAGGATTGACCGCCCGTAGGGGGGAGTGGGGATTTTTTTTTTTTTTTATGGTGTTTCTGCAATTTTGTTTAGGTAATTTCAAGAAGTCATTGTGGATAAAGAAAATATTTTCAGCTGGCAGGCTACAGTAACTTGCCCAACACAGCTAGCTACAGGGTCAATGCTACAGTGGCAACAGCCTCACAGTTTAACAATGACCACATACATCTCTTCATGGCCATAGTTAACATTACTAACATGATGCTATAACAAGTCAATGTAAAAATATTAGGGTGGAAGTAGAACAGAACAATTTTAGCATGAACAGAGTTTCTAATGCACGTTTATCTCATCTCATTGAGTCTATGATAAGAACTGAGGGTGTTTTACAGCCCTTAATTAGTATTATTATTCAGTTCCTGATTAACAAGGCAGTGAATGTGTATTGATATATTAATTACAACATCAGGAACTATTACTGTATATGACTATGACATGTCAAGGGCCTACCAACCTTGGTGAGATGTCACAACCCTGTCGCATGAAAGCACCCAAAGAAAACCAAAGAGAATTAAATATCCCAAACTCATTGGTGGATTCAGTGGTTAATGGCAAGGCTCCATCTTCTGGCTCCTCAAGCGTCCATTCATAAGGGCTGAACCTGGATACCTACAGCAGCAAAGCATTAGAATGTCAAGAGAAATACACAAATTACACAGATTGTTATAACATGGTTTTCTAAAAGACATTTCAGTTTTTTCTACTGTTTCAAAAAGCCCAGCCAGAAAGTAGGTGGCTAGGCTGTGAAGAGGGGCTTCTGTCTAACTATACTGCCATAAAAAGACACAATTGCTCTTTAAGAAATGGCACATTTTTAACTAAACTGCTCCTCTGCAGTGTACCTCCTTGTTGTTGAATCAGATTACATGTAATCAATTGATCATAAATATAAAATCTTGCTGAATCGAAACAGAATAAAAAAAATGTATGCATGTAACTAGAAACACAGTGTCTGGGTTTAGGCATTTGAATATTAGAATTATGAAGTACCTTAATCCATTCTGAAGGAACACAGTGGAAGAGCATATTACTATATAAAAGTAACTATGGAAACCAAAGCAGCCTAGTATGTCTTAGTATCTATTATCTTGGTATGTTAAATATGTTTTGATCCCTTTAAAGTCTCATTTTTAGCCAGTTATTGGTCTTGAAGAATACTGTAGTTTTCTATTAAATTTACCCAAAAGTTGAGGTAATGAAGGTTGAACTTCAAACTTCAACTAGACTTTTTGAGACATGATACATAATAGTCTCAATAAGTCTCAGTAGGTATTGTGTCACTTATTTCAAACATAGTATTTATGCCTTCTTTTAACATAGCCATATTAGGCACTGATACTTATGAAAACAGGATAGCACCTGAGAGGGTTTCAACAAAACATGCATAATATATAATAGCAGGCTTACTTACCAGAAAGAGAACAACACTAACTCCTATGTAGGCAAAGACAATGCACATCCAGATTTCATAGGCCAGCGGGTCCAGAAAGGAGAAAACACCTGGTTTGGATTTTTGTGGCTTTTTAATCATGATGGAGATTCCCAAAGACATGAAGGGTTTGGAGAAATCTATCACCTCTTCACGGACAAGAGTGATTGTCAGGGGAGCAATAGCTATATCTGCTTTCTGTTGGAAAATAGAGACACAGTGACAGTGACAATGTGATTGCTTCATGGACTTGAAGAGCTGCTGCTACTACAGCGCTTTGGCAGTCGTGGTGATCACATAAGTGATTCTAGCCTACAAGCCACATTTAACTATATGATCATATAGTGTTTTATTCTACACACTGTAAGGACTTTCACCTAACTTTACATCCATATCTCTGGACTGCAGGATGAAGTACCTGGAGAATACTGGAACATGCACAAAAAGGACATATACAGTGGCTTGCAAAAGTATTCGGCCCCCTTGAACTTTTCCACATTTTGTCACATTACAGCCACAAACATGAATCAATTTTATTGGAATTCCACGTGAAAGACCAATACAAAGTGGTGTACACGTGAGAAGTGGAACGAAAATCATACATGATTCCAAACATTTTTTACAAATAAATAACTGCAAAGTGGGGTGTGCGTAATTATTCAGCCCCCTGAGTCAATACTTTGTAGAACCACCTTTTGCTGCGATTACAGCTGCCAGTCTTTTAGGGTATGTGTCTACCAGCTTTGCACATCTACAGACTGAAATCCTTGCCCATTCTTCTTTGCAAAACAGCTCCAGCTCAGTCAGATTAGATGGACAGCGTTTGTGAACAGCAGTTTTCAGATCTTGCCACAGATTCTCGATTGGATTTAGATCTGGACTTTGACTGGGCCATTCTAACACATGGATATGTTTTGTTTTAAACCGTTCCATTGTTGCCCTGGCTTTATGTTTAGGGTCGTTGTCCTGCTGGAAGGTGAACCTCCGCCCCAGTCTCAAGTCTTTTGCAGACTCCAAGAGGTTTTCTTCCAAGATTGCCCTGTATTTGGCTCCATCCATCTTCCCATCAACTCTGACCAGCTTCCCTGTCCCTGCTGAAGAGAAGCACCCCCAGAGCATGATGCTGCCACCACCATATTTGACAGTGGGGATGGTGTGTTCAGAGTGATGTGCAGTGTTAGTTTTCCGCCACACATAGCGTTTTGCATTTTGGCCAAAAAGTTCCATTTTGGTCTCATCTGACCAGAGCACCTTCTTCCACATGTTTGCTGTGTCCCCAACATGGCTTGTGGCAAACTGCAAACGGGACTTCTTATGGTTTTCTGTTAACAATGGCTTTCTTCTTGCCACTCTTCCATAAAGGGCAACTTTGTGCAGTGCACGACTAATAGTTGTCCTATGGACAGATTCCCCCACCTGAGCTGTAGATCTCTGCAGCTCGTCCAGAGTCACCATGGGCCTCTTGGCTGCATTTCTGATCAGCGCTCTCCTTGTTCGGCCTGTGAGTTTAGGTGGACGGCCTTGTCTTGGTAGGTTTACAGTTGTGCCATACTCCTTCCATTTCTGAATGATGGCTTGAACAGTGCTCTGTGGGATGTTCAAGGCTTGGGAAATCTTTTTGTAGCCTAAGCCTGCTTTAAAATTCTCAATAACTTTATCCCTGACCTGTCTGGTGTGTTCTTT
This sequence comes from Oreochromis niloticus, assembly GCF_001858045.2. Taxonomy (NCBI): domain Eukaryota; kingdom Metazoa; phylum Chordata; class Actinopteri; order Cichliformes; family Cichlidae; genus Oreochromis; species Oreochromis niloticus. The sequence continues at coordinate 2,003,178 of NC_031971.2, forward strand.
GGACTTCATGGTGTTGTTGCTCCCAATATTCTCTTAGACAACCTCTGAGGCCGTCACAGGGCAGTTGTGGAGCTGTTTTGCAAAGAAGAATGGGCAAGAATTTCAGTCTCTAGATGTGCAAAGCTGGTAGAGACATACCCTAAAAGACTGGCAGCTGGAATTGCAGCAAAAGGTGGTTCTACAAAGTATTGACTCAGGGGGCTGAATAATTACGCACACCCCACTTTGCAGTTATTTATTTGTAAAAAATGTTTGGAATCATGTATGATTTTCGTTCCACTTCTCACGTGTACACCACTTTGTATTGGTCTTTCACCTGGAATTCCAATAAAATTGATTCATGTTTGTGGCTGTAATGTGACAAAATGTGGAAACGTTCAAGGCGGCCGAATACTTTTGCAAGCCACTGTATTTTGGTATATAACGAGTACAAACCGAGTTCGAAAAGTGTTGTGACATTGTGGAAAAAAAATACAGTCAAAAGAAAATGAAAAAAAAAAAAATCTGGTAAGAAAGCTGACAAATTTCAACACCCATATTTTACCTGATAGTACCATATCACCCCAATAGAGTACTTCACTCATGTGGTTCCTAGGCTATGTAAAAGTGGAATGGGAAGCAGAGCCTTCAGCTTTCAGGCCCCTCTTACGTGGAGCCATCTCTCAGTTTGGATTTAGGAGAGAGGCACTCCTTCTACCTTTTAAATTAGGCTTAGAACTTTCCTTTTTGATAAAGCATATAGTTAAGTGACCCTAAGTCCTTCCTTAGTTATGCTGCAATAGGTGTAGGCTGCTGGGGGATTCCGATGATGCACTGAATGTTTCTTCTTCACTCACTATGTGTTTATACACCACTAGTTGTTAGTTATTTTCATCTCTGGCTCTCTTGCACAGCATGTTTGTTCTGTGTTCCTCCCCTCACACCCAACTGGTGTCACGCCTCCCTGAGCCTGGTTCTACTGCAGGTTTCTTCCTGTTAACTACACAATCTACAATCATCTTCTTTGTTTTTGTTGTGTTTACAATCAGTCCTTGCTTGTTAAAGTCACTGAAAGTGTCAGCAAGATTCCCATATTCTCCTTCTTGTCCATTCCTTATACATGCCACATTACTTGTGTCATCAGAATACTTTGAATATGGAAGAAGAACATATCATTTTAAGTTTGCCGCATATTCATGTTTTTGTTGTGAATATAATTTTATATTTTATTTTGCACATTTTTTTTTAGATGTTTTGGGTTGTATGCCTTCTGCCGTGGTCAGGTCTCTTGTTAAATAGATTGTGTTTTCATTGGCACTTCCTGGTAAACTAAAGGTGTGGTAGGGTTTGGTGTGCGCACTGCAGAGGAGGGGTGGTGCAGTGGGTACAGGGGGCAGTGCCAGGAAGGCTGGCAGGGCAGCTGTGACCAATCTGGTGGTCATATTTTATTTGGTCAGTGGGGAGTTGGGAGTGGGGTTGAAAAGCCTCCCTCCACTGTTCTCACAAATTAAAACTGTCATGTGCTGGCAAAACTGTCTGTCGGTCTGGGTTCTTGTTACAAAAGAACAAAACTATAAATCTGGGAGATGAAGCTGGAATCCACCCCATCCTCTCCCTTTCATCTCTAAAATGGGGTATTGGATGGTATTAAATGATATTTTTTATGGTTATTTGAGGCTCATCCAAGAATCTCATATAATGGATTTGTAGAAAAATACGTTGTAACTCACTAAATTATTAAAGTTTTTACACAGTGTTAGAGAAACCCCAACAATCAGCTAATCTTATATGAGGAAATGTTCTGAACTTGTGCTACATAAAGCTTAATTTTAGTCTGCCACTTTTGTCTGCCACTGCCTCGTCTAACTTAAATGATTACAGTGTTTGGTCAGTTACTTAGATATTTAATGAATGTTATTAATTACTATTAATACTGATTTCAATCTAATTAAAAGTAAAGAAAATTTCAAGTTTAGAGCGTCATTCACACTGCAGGACGTGCAGGTAAAACCACCATGAAGAAATATGCAGCTGCAGTTGGTTGATGTCTACAAATTTCCAGGCATTTGGTTAAATGTGCTAGTGCAATTCTCAGAGAAAGATTCAGCAGAGTTAAAATCTAGTACTTAAGACATGGAATAGAAATTGTTAAGTAATATTTATAAACTTTGCTTTAAACGTGGTTTTCTCTCACACACCATTTTTGTTTTGCACTACCACCAATATTTAATTTGTCTCATGCTCAAGTTAAATAAAATATGCTGTTGTTTACTGTCCCTGTGTAAAGTCTTACCCCATATACCAGCTCTCCAACCATACCATTCCAGATTTTGGTTTCAGCATCTCTTGCTCCATATTTGCCATCTCCCACAATCCTTAGCTGGTAGCGTATCCCACAGTGCTTTGCAATCTCCGCAGCCAGGTCGACACAGTAACCTTGCATCAGTAAAAACAGCCAAACAACAAAGTCGCTTATATGAGATAAAGAGACACAAGAGTAGAGTGTAATTGAATATTACATATATTAATATCAAATTTACTCTAAATTAACAGCACCTTATGTGTCTTGAAAAAGTTTTAAAAGTTAGGAAAAACATATGCTGTTGTGGTATCATAGAGCTATCTTCATGGCACATACTTCAAACAACATAAATTATTTTCATTAATAGTTTATCTCGTCCAGATCAAGTAGAGGAATGAATAATGAAAAGTTTTAAATGAAGTGAAATGAAAAGTTTGCCACTCACATGGTGCTACTTTAAATGTTGGCAGTAGCATTTGTGTGTAATCTATAAACTCCTTTATTTTACGTCTTAATGCATGCTCCATCATCCAGGCAAGGAAATCCAAAAAAGGTTAATTTTGTTCATCTGCACGTAGCGTTGTCAGTTGGATAAATGCTTCATCACTCATCCAAGTGACACTTTCTCCCACTGAAAACACTACGTCCACATGGACAGAATCAGTCTTTTGGGATTCTGTACTGAATGTCCAGTTTCAGTCGGTCTCAATATAGGATACTGATATGAAGATTTTGGTCTAAAGTTTTTGGTTCAAATAACAAATAAAACGTTTTACTGTGCTGTAAATAACTTTTCAAAAACCTTTTATGAGTATCATATAACTAAGACATATAGCACCTGATGTAATGTACCTTCATAACGGTCATTGTCTTGAAACAGTTCAGCATTCTTCTTTAGCATCACATATGGTGCTTCCTATATACACAAACACATTGAAATGTTAACAGTACAACACATTTGAGTATGAATGTGTGTGAGTATAGATAGAAAGCACTTAAAAGCATAAAAAAGGTGCTTGTGTAAATCGGTGAATGAGCACTTTGAGTGCTCAGAGTAGTATCTTGCCCAAGGATATTTGGCATGCAGCAGCCAGGAATCAAACCAACAACCTTCCAATTAGTAGATGAGAAGAAGACTAAATAATACAGAATATTGAACTAAAATACAAGATTATTAAAAATGCTAACTAGAATCCCCTAAACATCCCCAAAACTCAAAACCCTGGATCCAAACCCAGAAACTATGACATTCTTTGTAACACAGTGGACCATCTCTTAAAGTAGATCTCACTTGGTTGCTGTCCAATTAACAGTTCTAAGCGTTCTAGATTACTCAGAGACAGCCCGTATGCATCCACACCAGATCTTGATGCTGTGCAAAAAATGTACAGACCAATATCAAAGTAACCTTTTACAGCAAAACTCTTAGAGAATATTGTCTTCAGCTTCTTGAAAACAATATCCTTGAAAAAATTCAGTCAGCATCACAATACTGTGACTGTGTCTATTAGGTTACAAATTACATCTTTAAAACTGCTAATATGGTGAATGTTCTATTCTTGCACTACTTCACCTAAGTGCAGCATTTGATACAACAGGACATCAAATTCTGATAGAGAGGCTGCAGCACTGGGACTATATCTTGGACAACTTTGCGGTGGTATAGACAAACTAAGTTTTTTGTTTCCATTGGTGACCACAGGTCTCTGTAGTCTGGACTGAACTGTGGAGTCCCCCAGGGGACCTATCCTACCATTTGTGTACCATTTGGTCACATTATACAGAGATACAACATTTCGTTCAACTGTATTGAGAATACTGAGATCCCTCAGCTCAGCTCCAACCAGAAATGAAGTAAAAGCCATAAAATCCAGCCTTTTGTGAGTGTAATGTAGCACAGAGGGACAGAGTTTTATGAATGCGCTTTTAATGGGCAGTTATTCTTGCTGCAATCAAATCAGAAACCTGATCAAAACAAAATCAAGAATTAACAAGCTGAATAATTTAATTTAAGCTGAATAAGGATATAATCATTACAATGAAATAATTCTAATGTTTAAACCTTTCAACCCAAGTTTGAAAGGTTTAAACATTAGAATTCTTTTTCTGTGCAGATGTGACCTTGAGCTCTGTATGTGTGAGCGCAATTGTCTGGGTGTGAGGAAAGTAGAGCAGGCAGAAAGACAGAGAAATAGAAAGGTTTTTGATTTTATTATGCACGAACAACCAGAAAAGGTAATTTTAAATGTAGTGTCACTGATAAATACTAAAGCTCAGATCTTAACAGGTGTTAAAAAGAGACAAGAAAACAAGTCCAACTGGCTGAGATGTTGGTTTTGCCCTTGCCAAATTGCTTAATAAAGTTTACTTTCTGCAATTAAAGTAAATTTTGTAGACATTCCCTTTTATGGATTCTTTTTAAATGTAAAGGTAAACCTTGGGTATAAGTATTAACATCCACTTTTGTGAGGTTCTTAAAGATTATTCTACCCTTTAAAAATTAAGCTATCCCTGGGGCCTATTTTTCACGCCACTAAATCCTAGCAAATTCCCAAGTGCCATAGATCATTAGGGGGGAGTTACCATTAATGAATGTGGCCGTTGATGGTACCTTACTCGGGTTGCTAATTGTAAATGCTAACAATGCATCATCTAGCAGGCTGTGGAGTAGTGACAGCTGGGTGAATTCCCCACAACCAGCTTAAATCCGTTTCTATTAACCTACTTTGGTAATACTCCTGGGATCAGAGACTCAGACTCTTTGAACAGAGAGCCAGTCCAGACTTCTGTATAGGAGCAACTTGTAAAATCCACTGATGCAAGTGACCTTTGCAACCTTACAAAACAACAAAAACAACAGATATTAAAAAAAAAAAATCGTGCCAAATTCCTGAAATTAAACTCAGATAAAGCAGAAATTCGCATTACTGGTTCAGAGATGCTGCATCCAGGTAACATTCTTCTCAAGGTCTTTTATCCATACATGTCAAATCACCCATCAGAAACCGGGGGGTGATCTTTCATTCTAATCTCATCTTTGAGAAACACATAAGAAATGTTACCCAGGCTTGCTAATATATCCCAAGGATCCATTCAATGCTGAGTTTTAGTGGCAATCACACTATTATAACACAATAACACAATTTAATTTCCTTTCGTTTAGATTATTGTAAAGGTCTTCTAATGAGTATCCATCAAAAAATATTTAATTTTCAGCAGAATGTACAAAAATGCTGCACTAAAGAACCAAGAAAGACTAAAAAAATTAAACTAGTTTTAATGGTTTTGCACTGGCTGCTCGTTACTTTTAGAATTAATTTTAAGATTTTTTCTACATGGCCTGCTCCTGTACCAACTACTGCGCAGCCTGAGGTCCGCAGGTGGAACCCTGTTGTTTCAAACATGTAAAAAAGAAAAACTTAAAAACATCAAGACATCTCTATGTCTACACAATGTTCATGCTCGAAAAAGAGTAGGATGAAGTTTACTCTTTTTCTGTTCCTACCCTCTTAAATGTATAGGTCAATATATCTATACTTATGTAAGATTTAGCTCCATTATTTTTATTGTGGTATAGCACTTTTCTACTCTCCCAGAGCACTCAGAGGGCTTTATACAACATGTCTCATTCAGCCATTCACACCCATTGATGCAAGCACTTTTTTTGCTTTTTATCTAACACTCACACATACTCATACTTTCAGGGTTAGTATTTTGCCCCCATGATATCGAGCATGCAGGCTGAAGCAACCTGGGATCAAACTACCAACCTTCTGATTAGTAGAGGACCTGGTTTTTTTTACTTCCTGAGCTACAGTAACTCTGCTTTGCATTACTTCTAGCGATGAGACAATATGTTTATGGATACAATTTATTGTCTCTCTTTTTTTCAAAATACAAAAAAATGGATCAGCTAGCATCTGGCAAGCCTTTGACAATCCATCTAAGGTTGGAGGTAGGGTTTGTTTCATCCATATAATTTTTAATTTCTTGAGACATTGAGACTCTTAACCTGAAGCTGTAGGCCAGGGATGCTAACATAAGGTCAGGCAGCCAGAATCAGCCCAGCAAAGACTACAATTCAGACCATGCAATGGACATACATTTTGGACTTTGACCTGTATTTTCACAGGTTTTGCAGCTTTTCTTACTAATAAAGAGGTAAAGCTGTGAGTTTGAAAAAGAAGACAACAACCATGGCCATCGACAACACACAAAATTAATTACCAATATAATTCAATCCACTTATCCTTATCAGGGTCTCGGGGGGCTGGAGCCTATCCTAGCAGTCCTAAGGTGAGTGCTGGACTGGTCGTTTGTTTATCACAGGGCTATCACAAAGAGACAGACAACCATTCACACTCACAATCACACCTATGGGCGAATTTACAATCATCAATAAACCTAACCCCGATAACTACATGTCTTAAGACTGTGGGAGAAGGCTGGTTTACCCAGAGAAAACCCACACAAACATGGGGAGAACACTGGTTAGCACTATTGCCTCACAGCACAAAGATCCTGAGTTCGACTCCACCACCTGGCTGGGGCCTTCATGCGAGGAGTTTGCATGTTCTCCCTGTGTGGACGGCCTGGTAATTGACCCTGTAAGACCCAACCCATCAAAAAAAAGCCAGAAAATTCTGATTTTTGGGGACTGAGATGTTTATTAACCCTTATAACAAAATTCCCTCTTTTTTTTTTTTTTTTTGCTATAACATGTTGTGTATGATATATTTTTATTATATATCTATTATATATTTTTTTGTACCACATTTGATACATTGGGCATTTTTGGCAACTTTTTATTGTAATTTCACATATTTACTTATTACAACTTAAGGTTAGTCGGTCAGAGAGCTTTCTTTCATTTATTCCAGCAGTTTTTCTTTATAAAGTAAAAAAAACTGGGACATACTGTTAAAATTAGGGAAATACAGTTAAAAGTCCAAAAATGTATTCCCTTCTCCACAATTTATTCCCTCCTTCTTTGTCTTATATTACGATATATCAGAGATTAATTGTGTAGTTATACTTGTTTACATTGACAGAAATTGGAATTTTGCTGGTCTGACCCACATAAGATCAAAGTCAGCTTTAAGTGTGAATGAGTCAGACCTCCTTTTGCCCTCAGGTCTGCTGGGGCCGTGTGAGTATATCCATATAGAAGCTGCACTAGCTACAGTCAGATGCACATGTGCCCTCAAAGTGGATTTTAAGCAACCCCAGACAGACAACCTCTTTAAAATTTCATGCTTTCACATTTTTGATCATTTTTACCTAAACTACTGCACTATTATAGAATAGAAGACAGAAATTTTTTTACATTGACTGACATGGTCAATTGTAACTCGATTCATGATTTACCAATATCGTTGTAACGATGACAGTCTTATTTTCCATTCCCATTGTGTCATTTGGGTAAAGGTCTGACTTTGTCAGAACCATCTTATCCACCTCATTCCAATACCCAATCTGTGAACAGACACAAATAAGGTTATGCAAATATCTTGCACAGACAAGCTAGAAAATGTATTCTAATGATATATATTATGGCAACATGATTTTTTTAGTTACCTTAACAGGTCCATTGTTCTTAAGCTCCATGATTGTCACCGAATAGTTGATCCTTTTTCCGTACTGGTCAAACTGTATATTCCCTGTTAAACCATCTACATGCACCTAAATACAAATTGTTTGAATTATTATTTGCACAGCTTAAGAATATAATTCAGTCTATTAAATTACAAAAACTAAAATGAAAATAGACACTTTCTGGATCTCATGGACACCCCGACTTGATGGCTATAGTAGGATAAGTTAACAAAGGGCAACCCTACTTTTGGTCATCTCCACTGGTACCTTCACCACACACTACTTCCACTCAAACAAATGACTGATTGTGTTGCTAGAACAATTTTCAAATTATTATATTTTCAATTATAATTTCAAACATTGAATTTTAATAGCTTTTGACAAGTAACCAAATAAAAGACAGCAAGATTTTTCAACGAAATCTCTGATCTAAACTCTTACACCTAGCTTTTATGATTTCTTCTTTGTGCATTCATACTAAGGACATTCAAATCATTTTTACCTGTTTGAGGGCACGCTCAATTTCCACCCCCTGTGCCCAGGGCACTGCTGGATTAGCTAGACAGTCCCCACTGTTGCCACGACGACTTATATCTATTCTTTGCTTGTGCAGGAATCGGAATGCCTCAGTCATCACATGGACTGCATCATAGGTGAGGGCTGAAGTATACTGAAGGACAAAAATAATGGCAAAAAATGTCTTGATGCATGCTCAATCATCCAGGTCAGTAAATCTCCAAAAGTTGATTCTGTTCATCTGGATGTAGCGTTTTCAGTGGGGGAAACGTTTTGTCACTCATCCAAGTGACTTCTTCAGTCTCAGCTGACTGCAGGTTTCCCTAATCTTATAAACAGGACATTTGCATAATGACTGAAACCAGCCCACTGAAGGAACAAGGGGCTTGGAGGTCAGTTCCTTAATCATAATTATGGAAATTCTCATGACCATTGATCAACAACTACTGATCAAGGCCCACTGATTAAAGCCCACTGATCAATGGCCATGGCTCTAATTTAATCCCATACAGACCCCATGATAGGTTTCATCCCTTGTCATGATACAGACTACACATGGCATGAACTAATCAGCCTCCAAGCTGACATTTTTTATGTTAAATGTGGTGCAGTTTTTTATTTGCCAACTAAAAAGAAGGCAAAGCTCTCAAACCCATTGATCATTTTCATATATGTCTCAGTCTAGTCTGAAATCTTCTAGAATTCCCTAGAAATGCTACAGGTGTGACTTTTAATTTTAATGCACACCTAACTCATGTAAAACTCACTTTGATGAACTCAAGCTGCATGTATTATACATGTGTATGTATTATACTAAGCATTACTTGATATTAGAATACATTTTTGCTGGCCTGATTCTTAGACCATCTCCCGGTAATCTTAATCCACTTCTTATACCATATGACTTTTGCTGAAATAACTAAAACTCAACTAAATTAAACAAAAAAAATTATTGTTGGATGTCCAAATCTTACTCTGATCCTTGTATCAGCTCCAGGATACTCTTTTTCTTCCAAAGCCTCCCATCGCTGATCAAACTTTGCCACCACAGGATCATCAAAATCTACAATCTGAAAGCCAGACACATTTGCACCTCCATACTGGATTTTAGAGAGGTCACCATCCACAAAACCCTAGAACAAGATCAACAAAATATACAATTATTGAAATTTATGAAAAGTTTATTTAACAGTAATATGCAAACACTATTTTCTTCTCTGCTAAGATCTCATGGAGCCTTGATCATGCAGGCAAACGATTTGCCTCCAGCAACTCACGAGCTATTTTTCAGAGATTTATTTAGAGCAGGGGTGTCAAACATAAGGCCAGAATCGGCAACATCTAAAGATACTGTTGAATGACACTGAGAATAGTCACAAAAGCAATCTAGTCAGCATGCCAATAGAGAAACGAGTTATGGAATGAGTTATGCCTAGCAACTACTCAGCAACTACTGCTCTATTATATAAATTGCAGTAGTGCAAGCAAAAGGTAGTCTTCTCACAGCATGTCTGAATGTGACTGCCTGCTTTAGGATCCCAGTTAATCAGTGTAAACCTGTTATTAGATCCTTGTTTACTGAGGTTTTGTAAACCTCAGTAATTGTTAAACAGTCATACATAAGTATATTTGGTCAGCCTCATTTAAAGACTGGAAAATGACTCACCAAGTTTGCTATTATATAGTGATATCCTTTCACGTGCCTGCCTATAGTGATCACCTGATGAATAAGAGGAAGAGGTTATGTCAGCAATAAACAACATTTTTAAATGGTTAACAGGTTAATTATCCTAACCCAGAAAGAAGAAAGAAACACCAGATGCTTCAATTTACTGGAAAAAATCATAATTTTGGGAGATACATGGAATGTACTTTTATTTATATAGCACTTTTCTACTCTTACTAACCAGTCATAGAACATCACATTTTTCCTGTGCTTTCAAGGAGCACTTTATCGTATTACCTCAAAGCACTTCATCTTTCTCACATTCATGATTAATTCAGAATCACTAAGTAACCTAACATGCATGCCTTTGGGACTGTAATAGGAAATCAGAGTACCTGGAGGAAATCTATATAGGCACAGGAAAAACATGCAAACTCCATAGTAGGGTTGTCACAGTGTTAGAATTTCATGCTCCATACAGATACCTAATACCTAAGACATTAGGAAAATATAAAAGATAACATCAATAACAACAGGGTCATTCCATCTATGCGACTATCTCCAATTTGTCTAAAAATGTTATGGTACAAATTTTGAACAGGATTAAAATCCTTCATACATCAAAATTCCCTCTAGCCCCTGCAGGCAGTCCATCCTTCATCCTGGGATCTGCTGGAGCCACTCACCTAGCTTGGAAGTCACTACATCTAGTGCCCCGATTACCACTGGGACTACTGTTACCGTCACCCTCCACATCTTGTCAAGCTCTTCTCTGAGCCCTTGGTACTTCTTCATCTTTGTGTGTTCCTTTTTCCCGATGTTGCTGTCATTCGGCATCGCTACATCTATCACTACGGCCATCTTCTCCTGCTTGTCTACCACTACTATGTCCGGTTGATAGTAACCACCATTTATTCTGTCTGTATCTGGAAGTCCCACTCGATCTTAGCTCGGTCATTTTCCACCACCCTAGGGGGCATCTCCCATTTTGACCTCGGGACATCGACGAACAAGTCAACACGGTGACATCATACATCTCCTTCTGTGTTGACAACATTATCCCCTCAAAAACAGTCTCCATCTACCCCAACAACAAACCCTGGATCACCAAGAAGCTCAAGCTTTGGGGTGGCTGTAGCTCAGGTGGCAGGGCAGGTCCACCTCTAACCAGAAAGTCAGTGGTTCGATCCCAGGCTGCTCTAGTTTGCATGCCAAATATCCTTGGGCAAGATACTAACCCCATGTTGCTCTCCGATGCATCCATCGGAGTGTGAATGTGTATGAATGTTAGATAGAGCACTTAAGAGCTTAGAAGAAGTGCTTGTGTGAATGGGTGTGATTGGGTGAATGAATTAGTTTTATAAAGCGCTTTGAGTGCTCAGACAGAGTAGAAAAGCACTATATAAGAACCAGTCCATTTACCATTTACCAAGGAAATCCTTAATAAAAAAAAAAAAGGATTTTCTTTACCGGCTCTGCACTGGACAAAAAGGAGGTCAACAGGGAGGTCAAGAGGGCCATAAAAACTGCTAAACTTGAGTATAAAAACACAGTTGAAAAAAATTTAACCACAGGGGACCTCCGCTCAGCCTGGCAGGGCCTCAAAACCATGGCCTCTGTGAATACTGTGGTCACCACCCCCAGGACCATCCAGGTGGAGGGCAGCAACCCCTCCTCCCTCCCTGATGACCTCAACACTTTCTACACCAGGTTTGAGATGGACAATATCACCCAGCTTGAGAAATCCAGATCCTCACTCAAACCTGGCAGCTCTGCACTCACCTTCAGGACTGACGACATGGTGAGAGCCCTCAGGAGGACGAGGGAGAGGAGCTCACCCGGCCCTGACAACATCAGCAGTCGAGTTCTGAGGCACTGTGCAGGGCAACTAGGAAGTGTGTTCCGGACTATTTCAACACTCAATTGACAGTCACACCGTCCCCCAGCTGTGGAAACACCCCACAGTCATCCCCATCGCCAAAAGAAACAAGCCAAAGTCTCTGAATGATCTTTGTCCTGTGGCCCTCACCTCCCTGGTGATGAAGGCCATGGAGAAGATCATAAAACAGCACATTGTAAGAGCAACTGACCCCCTGATGGACCCACTCCAGTTTGCTTACCGTGCACGTAGAGGTGTTGATGATGTAAAAATTGTCATCTTGGACTACATCCACAAACATCAGGAACTCCCTGACTCCTCTGCCAGACTTCTGTTTGCTGATTTCGCATCAGCGTTCAACATTCTGCAGCCTCATATCCTGGCCACTAAACTTTCCTCCCGATTTCAAGTGGATTATCAGCTAACCCTGTGGATATTGGACTTTTTGACCAACAGAACTCAGAAAGTTCGGGTCAACAACTCTCTTTTCGGTCTCCGTTCCACCTCCAGTGGCTCCCCCCAGGGCTGTGTGCTCTCCCCCCTGCTGTTCATCCTCTACACCGATGACCGCAGATCCACACAGCCCAACTGTCACCTGGTGAAATATGCTGACGACACATTTCTCCTGTCACTGCTGTCAGGCCCCTCACAACACCACAGGCCCACTCTGCAGGAGTTTGTAGTGGTGTGACAGCTCCAAACTTGAATTGAACGTGAGCAAAACCAAAGAGATGACCTTCTCCAGTAGGCAGAGGGATCTGGCTGCTTCAGTCACCACCACCATACATGGGAAGCCAGTGGAGGTAGTTGAGGAGTACAAATACCTTGGAACCATCTTTGACAACCTCCTGAAATTCTCTGCCAACACTGAGGAGATTCTCAGGAGGTGCCACCAACGGCTATACCTCCTTAGGAAACTCAACTCCTTTGGAGTCAGCACACTCATCATGATGACTTTTTACTATGCCTTCCTGGAAAACATCATCACCTTCTCCATTACCTGCTGGTTCCACTACCTCAGCCTTCAGAACAGGAAGAGACTGCAGCACACTGTATCAGTGTGCTCTAAAATCATTGGCCTGCCTGTCAGAACTCTGGGACAGGTTTTCAGCCAACAGGCTCTTAGACAGGCAGCCAAAATCATCAATGACCCCTCTCACATTCTTCACCCCGCATTTCAATGGCTCCCCTCTGCTGCATTTCCTGCAGGACTGAGAGGAGGAGAGCCACCTTTGTCCCCAAAGCCACCCTGCTTTTTAACTCCAGCCGATAAGACAATTTCCCATACCCATAAACATAAACTACACTCTTTTTATACTGAGGACCTTGGAAAGAAAAGCGTCTGGACTTCTTTAAGTTGCTTGAAGACGTTTCACCTCTCATCCGAGAAGCTTCTTCAGTTCTAAGGGTCAAATGGTGGAGAGTCCCAGATTTAAACCCAGTGGGAGTTCCCCCCAAAGAGGGACCAAGGACCCCCTGATGATCCTCTACCTAATCACATGAGCCAAGGTGTGAAAACGGGTGTGGGTCACAATCAGCCAGGGTTTCGGGTGAGCTCATTGTGAAACCTTGCCCCACCCTATCATGTGATTTCCTGAGGTCAGATGGCCCAGGATGTGAGTGGGCGTTAAGGTGTCTGGGAAGGGATCTCAAAACTGGATTATAGATGGCAGACAGTTGGTGTCGTAAACCACCGCCTCTGTTCAAAGATGGTCGCTCACAGTGGACATAAATGGCTTCTTTTTATACTGCTGACCCCTCTATGGAACGCCAGGACTGCCATAATGAATTAATTAAATACACCATTAAATAATTAATTAAATGTCGCAATAATCAATTAAAATCGGAAATAATTAATTACATAAATATTTACGACACATGTAATTAATTAATTATTGACACATTTAATTAATTATTGACACATTTAGTTAATTAATTTTTTTTTCACATTTTAATTAATTATTGCCACATTTAAATAATTATTTAATGGTGTATTTAATTAATTCATTTTGGCACAGTTGACTCCTTCAGGTCTCACCATGAAATAATTTTATCTGTCAACCTCACCCATCAAACCCAGGGGGCAGGGTTAACGCTGATCGAGTCAAAACCATTGCTTTGGCCTGGTGGCCATTGTTTTTAGCACACAACAACTGGCATGTGGAAACTAACAGAACTGAACTTTGGAAAAACCCTGTTTGTGTGTCACCACATACCGTTTTAATATTTTTTTAGCCAAGAATGTAGTGGTTTAATCTCCTTTTTTTTTTCTTTTTCTGGCAGGTAGCTCCATGCCCTCCTGGGTTTTAAATGCACCTTAGAACACACATACATCAACACTACATATGAGCGGGTGGAGGGAGGTTTGGAGTCTTCCTACACCCCCGTTCTCTGCGGCCTGCTGGAGAGGGGGGGCTAGGAGGAAGAGTTGGCCGTCCGACTGGGGTCTGGAATGTGGGGCCTCCCTGCTGCTGCGGAGTCGGGGCGGTCTGCTTCTCCCCACCGCAGGGAAAAGGGTAACACCACCTGGGTCTGGGCGCAGTTTCCCCCTCCAGGGGCAAGGGTACCTAGACCCGGGGCTTAGAGTACGCTTGGGGAGTGTGATTGTGTGTACAGTGTCTCTCTATGTCTGTCTCCACGTTGGGTGAGTGTTGAGAGCATGAGGGTGGGAATAGATGTTTGTATCTGTGTGTGCCTGTTTGTCTGTGTCTATATGTCAGGTTGGGTATCAGACGCCACCTCTCTGGGGACATCTCAGGCCCTCCAAGGTTTGGAGGCCCATCTCCCCCACCACTTCCCCTGCCGGTGGCAGACGCCCTCAGACATCGGTGCGTTGGTGGTTCTTTGTGTCCGGGGTGGGCGCCCAGGTACCCACCGGCTCACTCCTTGGCGGCTGCTTATCGGGGCATGGAGCCTGGGGCTCGCTCGGGCCACTTCGGGGATGGGGTGCCCTCGGCCTCTCGGCCCGGGGCTCGGTCACTCGGGCACAGCTGGCTGCTGGCGGAGCTCATGGGCACGTCACTGCAACCCCCCTGGCTTCTGCTCCGCGGCTGCTGAGTGACCCCTCATCTGGGACTCTCCTCAGCTCTTTCTGGGACAGTGGCGCGGCTGCCCTCTGTTGGTCTTCCTTGGTCTCTTGTGTTCTGGGGGCCTCTGGATGTCTGGAGCCTGGATCTCCTCCATACCTGCTTCATGCCCTGGAGGACGGGGCAGTGGCCCCCCACACCCTCTAGCAGATCATTACATGAAGGAACCTTTTAAAAACAAGCGCGTTCATGCTCACAGGGTGATCACACACACAAACTACACCCTTTTGAGCTCCTACCTCAAAGCACACTGTGCGCTGTCGATCTCACGTGCTGCACCATAATGTTTAATATTTAGTATTTACTGTCATATTCCCATATATCATTGTGATCTTGTTTATTACTCTTGTCTTCTTCTGCTTGCTTTCTTTTTTCTTTCTCAACAGGTGATCCAGGTGATCGATATGTATTTTTTTTTTTTGTCTGCTTATTCTGTTGGTTTTTGTTTTTTGCCCTTTTTCCCCGTCCCTCTTCTCAGGTTTTTTTTTTTTTTCTTTCCCTCTTTCTTTAAAAAAAAAAAAAAAAAAAAAAAGTGGTTTAATCTTCATATGTCTGGTCGGTTTGTCAAGATAGAGCCTCTTTGCAAAAGTGCTTCGATGATTTCGGAGATGTCTGCCCAGCCCAGTCTCACGGCAAAGCGTGGGATAGACCCGCTCGCCTCGCAAGCAATCGAGCTGTTATTACCACCGACAAAGCGCAGGCCCCGGTACACAGCTGTAATAACCCCCGCTGACCCTGACTTCTTTTACTGAGGTTATAATTATCGGGTTTTTATTTCCTGATGTTCTTATGTGTCCTACGTGTTTCAGTCGCCAATTCTGAATTATAACTAACATTAAAAACATGTTTAAGGAGGAGAGAGAGCAAATAAATCCGATTAACAGCTGATCTTTGGGTTTTTGTTCAGTAATCAGCGTGACCTGCGTATAAACGCATAAAAGAGATAACGTTGGTGTTTCCGTCATGTAGTAACTGCTGGCTTTAACTGTACAAAGGTTGTTCGACACTATGAAACACATACAGACTTCATGATGTTCGGCTAATATTTTTATTGTGAATATTAATCATGAGGGTAAACGGCCCTGTACACCACGGAGCGAGGTCAGCATCTCCACGATATCTTCAGCTCTCTGAGTTAATCCAGTTTCCCAGCTGACTAATCTAACGGTCATCTACGAATATGTCACGGGTCACATCAATATGATTTTACAGAAAATCATCCTTATTACTGCCAACTATTCCAGAGACATGGAAATCTACAGCATAAAGAACAAAAAATATAGCAGTCTAACGCAACACTGTAACAGAGATGAACCGTCAGTTTGTCGCAGATCAAAGTGGAATGAAAGTGATTGGTTGAACAGGTGTTCATGATCTGTGTTTTCTGCATTTTCATCAGCGTAACAGACTCAGCAGCAGACTAGAATAACAGTTATACATTTAATAAATCACCAAATTAATACACGCAAGAAACGATCAAACCTGTTCCGACAATTTGAGTTTGTATTCCCTCAGCTGCAGACTCGCTGCTGTTTAAATGTTTGAGAGGAAGATTAGATATAAAGCAAACGTCAAACACAGACTCGGTCTGCGTTCACATTTGATATGAGGCCAGGACGGATAATGGCTGTGTCCTGTTTTAAGATCATATATGTAAAATTGTTGTCTGACCTCCGTCGATCCAGCCGCTCAGAATCCGTGGTTACCATGGTTACTGCATAAGCAGCTGTAATGTAAACAGCTGGCACAGCGGAAACCTACCGGCGACATGAGTGTTTATGTTTTTCATTGCAAAAGAACTGTTTGAATGGTTAACTGAAGTTAACTTGGATAAATTATAGTTAAGGAGTATCACAGATAACGCCCACGTGAGCTGTGTGACTGTACACCACTACACTGAGATAAGTAGGCTATTACTGAAATACACGTGCTATATCATAAACTATGATATAAATAGGGGGGTCCTATTAACATGTTTAGTTTTAAAAGACACCTTCCTGCCTTTAGTCTCATTCATGAGCAGTATTAGTTTTCTTCTAACATCCAGAAGTCTGCATGATGTGTTTCATAGTTTGTAACAAGCCTTTGACAGTTAAACATAACATGACCGAAAAAGCAAAAAAAAAAAAAAGAAAAAGCAAAAAAAATCACACTAATTATATTGTGGCGAGCTCAGACACGGAGGAGACAGAGGTTTCTTGGGAGCACCAGTTTATTTCTCTCTGCCGAGAACACTGCCGCCACCTCCCTCCTCAGCGCGGCAACAACAACAACACAAAAAATGGCACTCTCTCACTCTCTCACACACAGCCGCAGAGAGAGCGTCACCTGTAACCATGGCAACAGAACACAACTGTCAGAACAAAACCCCGAACAGCCCTGGCCGGCTACATAGCCCCCACCTAAGGGGTCAGTCGTCCCCAACAACCCCATTGCCCAACACAAAGTCCTGCAAATGTCCATGTGTCTTCCTTCGGCGTGCAGGCTGATCTCGACCAGCAGGGGAAGAGTCACTTGGATGAGAACCTGGGGTGCCACCAGCATCCCCTGCCCCAGTGGCTGCTGGAGCGGGCGGGCGGTACGGTGAGAGCCTGTCCTGGTGCAACACCGCCACGCGCCCTGGGCCCGGCATGCGGATCCGGTACACCACTTCTGTTAGCCGCCCCACGACTTCCGCCGGCCCTTGCCAGTGACCGCACAGCCTGGGGGACACCCCTCTCTTGCGAACCGGGCAGCACACCCAAACCTTGTCGCCAGGCACGAAAGCTCCCCCTCGGCACCTGGTGTCGCAGGCTCTTTTCTGTCATACTACGGCGCTGACCTGGGCCTGGTGGGTGTATTCACGAACCACTCGCGGCCGCTCCCTCAGCCTCCTGGAGCAGTCCCCGGCCACCGACACGCGCCGGTTCCTTGCCTCGGGGACGGGGAAAGGCCCTAGGACGTCTCCTCCCACTCTCTCCATCGGGGCCCCCACCCGATGCCGCTGTACGGGGGCAGTGGAGCGTTGAGTGGGGCCCTTCCATGCCGTACAGGTGTCACAGCAGTGCAGATGAAGTTCCACATCCCGTCGACAACCAGGCCAGTAGAACTGTCCCCTGAGACAGTGGAGAGTTTTAGCATTTCCATGGTGGCTGGCCCCCACCGAGCCGTGGACAAGCTCGAGCACCTGCGACCGCAGCGACCGAGGCACCAACAACTGCAGGAGATCCTTGCCCTGTCCGAGGGCCGCCATCTCCGGTACAGGAGGCCGCCATGGGTCTCCAGATTGTTGTACTGGGAGTAGTAGGCCTTCACTTCGGGCCCCTGTCCTGACACCCCTGTCCAGCCTGGGCGTCGTGCTACCTCCAGCCAGGCCCCCACCTGAACCAACGTCGCATCAGCCTCCTGCTCCTGCTTCAGCTGCTGCATGGTCAACGAGAGCCATCCCCCTCCGCCGGCTGTGACCCGAGCAGTAGCCACGCCCTGTGCCTCCTGGGCCCGCTCTCCCTGCAGTTTCGAGAGGGGCAGCTGGCGTGGGTGCAGACAGATGGGTTGAGCAGAGCCGGTGTCGATGGTGTGCTGAACCAGCCGGATCTGCCTGCAGTCTCTGGTTCCCTGCTTTTGACCGCACTGGAGGGCCAGAGTCTCTGTACCAAGAGTGATAGCCAGCTTCGCGGTGTCAACGCAGGCCCCCCAGCGGGTCAGCAGATCAAGGCCGATGATGCACTGATCTTGGATGTCAGCAAGCCAGAAGTCGTGCACCAGCTCCAAATCCTTCACTCGGATCCGCAACGGTTTCTGCCACGCATGTCAGTTCTCTCCCCCGTCACTGTCATCAGCTGGGTGTCGGTGGGCGACCAACCCATCACAAGCGGCCCGGATGTTCCAGGAAACACACCAGGTCGTATTAGGGAAATGGTGGACCCCGTGTCCACCAGGGCCTGGCAGGGCTGGTCCTCAACACAGCAGCTCAGGTAGAGTCCCTTGAGGTGCCCGACTAGGCCCGCCACCGTGCATCGTTCTTGGAGGGGGGCAGGAAGCTGGAGCGGTGGTCCCCTCGCTGTACCGCTCCCCCTCTCATCCCCCTGAGGCCACATAGTTCTGGCCTTTGGGGCGGGCGCCAGGCAATCGCGTGCCACGTGGCCAGGCTCATCGCACCGGTAGCAGCGGTTGGTCGGTCGACGGGGACACCTCCAGGGCACCAAGGGCTGTGGCTGGCATATCCCCGCGACCTCCCCCTCACTGTCGCAATCTGCGGCTCTGATTTGAGGGTAGTTTGGGGGGTGCAACTGCTGGTCAGGTCGCGATGTGAGCACAAGCTCGGCCCTTTCAGTCTCAAGGAGCGCCTCACGGAGAGTCTGAGGCATGGCCAGGCGGACGTGTTGGCGTAGTTGCTCTGGGAAAAGTCCTCGCAGGAAAGCATGCAGGCTAAGCTCCTCACGGGCTACTGCTGGGAACTCTGGGAAGCCACGACGAGCATACAACAACACATCCGCTGCAAAGGTGCCCAGGCTCTCCCCCGGCCTACGGCTCCGGTTGGTCAGCTGCTCCCTGCTCTGATCAGTGGAGTGCCGCTGCCCAAATCGCCTCTCGAGTGCTATGGTGAGGGCCTGGAGCTCATGCTGCTCTGACGGGGCTAGGTCAAGGAGTACCTGCAGTGCATCTCCTTCCAATGCTAGTGCTAGGTGTGTGGCAGCCTCTTCGTCGCTCCAGCCATTATGCCTCGCGGCTAGCCGTACTTGTGAGAGGTAGGGCTCTAGCGAGGTTAGCCCGTTGTATTTCGGTACCTTAGCTGGCGTTGCAGGCATCACTGCTCACTGTCGGGGGCCCGGCGTGTCGGTCGACAGAGGCAGCCCATGAAGCACTGTCCCAGCGTCGGTCGCGACGGGCCGCTGCCGCGGTGCGCTCGCGCCGTCAGGACCCGTCGGGGGACTTACATGGCCGCTCGCTTGCTCTCTCTTCAATCGCCCACTTCCCAAGCAGCGAATGCTCTCCTCGACGGCTTTTTCCAGCCTCTGAGTGTCTCTCTCCATTCCGGCGAGGGTGAGCTATCCCACTTCTGACACCAATGTGGCGAGCTCAGACACGGAGGAGACAGAGGTTTCTTGGGAGCACCCGTTTATTTTTCTCTGCCGAGAACACTGCCACTACCTCCCTCCTCAGCGCGGCAACAACAACAAAAAAAAAATGGCGCTCTCTCACCCGGAAACACACAGCCGCAGAGAGAGCGTCACCTGTAACCATGGCAACAGAACACAACTGTCAGAACAAAACCCCGAACAGCCCTGGCCCGCTACAATATGTTAACCTCATTTATTTTTAGTTAAGTAAACTCTAAAAATTCTAACAGACAGCTGGTGCTTAGAATACAGTTGAATAACTTTTAAAAAACAGATGATGTAATATTTCTGTACAGGTTGCAGTCTTCATGATGAACACGCTGTTGCAAACTCTGCTCCTCTCGGTGGAAATGCGCCTTCTCTTTCCTCTTTGTATAAAAACATTTTAAAAGTCAGTTTAATCTCAAAATTCACTGTTAAATCCAAAACACACCAGATAAAGAAAAGCGAATGGTTCAGTCTAACACATGTGCCAGTGAACCATTAAACTTCAGTAAAACTATGCAGTTATGAAACGTAACTTTAACCTCAAACCGATTTGCTCAGTTGTAAATAAAACAGCGAAGTAAACGTGACCCGACAGACAGAACCTGAGTGAATTAAGTCCAGTGTTTAACCACTGAGAGCTAAAACTCAGGTGAGGTTTCAAAGCTGTGTGCCGGTGATTGGACATCAGCCGCTGATAAAGCTGGTTCGCCTATAAAATGCTCTGTAGGGAAACAAGCTCCAGCAGCTCTGCGCTCGGGAAAAAAAACTATATTTACTTATCTTGTGTAGAAAAATGCGCCGACATCGCGTTATATTGAGCACCGGCTGCCCAGTTAAACTGTGACTATCACCAGGTAACGTGGGCGTGTTTCTTGAATTAGCAGCAGGTGTTAAACAGCTGACAGATGAGGAGGAGGATGCATGCAGGTAAACTGAGGACCTGTTGAGCTGATCGCTGGTGTCGTGAGAAAAATGTCAGCTCGTTCTCTATGTTACAGAAGCACAGAGACACAAGACCAGGCGGAAAGAGACGATCGTTCGGTGAAAATGAGAATCTGCGAATGCAACATGTGGACACGGAGAGTGGAATATGTAAACAAACCGGTTAAAAACTAACAAACAAACTAAAAAAAAAACAGTTAAGCTGGAACACCGGGGCTGTGAGCTCGGTACACAAAGTCAGCTGACTGTTAGCATAGCTAGTGACATCTCTGAAAACATCTGAGCACTTTTGCAAACATGTTCTCTATGTTGACAACCTGACTAGACATGTGAAGATTACGCCACTACATTCTAAAACACTGTTAAAAGTGTAGTTGGTGACAGAAAAACGGGGTATTTTAAAACCACCACCATTGCTGCCTGTGATTTAGAATTCATTCTGGGATACCTGGCTGCCCCAAGTCCACACAAGCAATCGATTATCGACCTGTCTTGACTTACTTTGCATGGCAACCAATCAAATGTTAGAGAAGCTGCATGGGCAGCGTTAACCGCGCCCACTCTGTTTGATTGGTGAGGCTGACAGATAAAATTATTTCAAGGAGAGAGATGAAGGGGACAAAAGTGCCAAAATGAATTAAATAAATAAATCATTAAATAATTAATTAAAACTGTCAATAATTATTTAAATGTGTTATTAATTAATTAAATATGTCAATAATTAATTAATTACATGTGTCGTACATTTTTATGTAATTAATTATTTCCGATTTTAATTAATTATTGACACATTTAATTAATTATTTAATGGTGTATTTAATTAATTCATTATGGCAGTCCTGGCGTTCCATAGCTGACACTTTACTCACTTACAGTTATTTATTCACCTTTCAGTCACTTTAATTTCAAAACAAAATTTGTTTATATACTGTATATTCTGTGTATAAATTATCTCACTCTTATTGCGTGTTTATGCCCTGTCCTTATCTTCAACATCATGCTTCTCTGTTGTATGTTAATTGCCCCTTGGGGATAAATAAAGTCTTTCTGATTCTGAATCTGATTCTGATCCAGGCCATACTCGGTGCCGAGTATGTATACTACGCAGGCCACTTGGTTATGGCGTTCCATGTATGCCGTGCCTGCTAGCATCTTGCACCCTGCTGTTATGTGCCGGATTGTCTCAGGGGCATCTTTACACAGCCTGCACCTGGGGTCTTGCCTGATGTAGTAGATCCCAGCCTCTATGGATCGTGTGCTCAGAGCTTGTTCCTGTGCTGCCATGATTCCTACCTCTGTGCTGTCTTTCAGTCCAGCTTTGTCCAGCCAGAGGTAGGATTTCTGGATATCAGCCTCTTCTTCTATCTGCCAGTGGTACATACTGTGCAAGGGCATATGTTTCCATGATGAATTCTCCTCTTCCTCTTTCTTGGGTTTCTGCTGCCTGAGGTATTCACTGAACACGCGGTCGGTTGGGGACATCTTCGTGATGTATTGGTGGATGTTTGTTGTCTCATCCTGGACTGTGATATTGACACTCACCAGTCCTCGGCCTCCTTTCTTCCATTTCCCATACAGCCTCAGGGTGCTGGACTTGGGGTGAAGCCCCTTCATGCATGGTTAGGAGCTTCCTAGTCATCATGTCAGTGGCTTTGATGAGGGTACCTGATCACGGGCAGGGTGTAGGTGTTGATAGCATGGATCTTGGACTTACTGTTCAGCTGACTCCTCAGGACTTGCCTGGCCCCTTCATTGATTCCCATTTGCCTGTGGGATCCCGAGGTACTTGTAGCTGTCCTCAATGTCTGCAATGTTGCCTTCTGGTAGTTCAATCCCCTCGGTTCTGACTACGTTCCCTCTCTTTGTTACCATCTGACTACACTTCTCCAGTCCGAATGACATTCCGATATCATTGCTATATATCCTGGTGGTGTGGATCAGTGAATCGACGTCTCGTTCACTCTTGGCATACAACTTCATGTCATCCATGTACAGGAGGTGGCTGACAACTGTTCCATTCGATAGTCGGTATCCGTAGCAAGTCTTGTTAATGATCTCACCTAGGGGATTTAGGCCTATGCAGAACAGCAGTGGGGACAGAGCATCTCCTTGGTAGACCCCGCACTTGATGGTAACTTGTGCTATTGGCTTGAAGTTGGCCTCTAGTGTTGTACACCTAAGTTACTGATGAGGGCTCTTAGGATGTTGTTGATCTTGTACAGTTCTAGGCGTTCGAGGATCCAGGTGTGAGATATCGAGTCATAGGCCTTCTTGCAATCAATCCAGGCAGTGCAGAGGTTGGTCAGTCTGGCCTTGCATTCTTGGGTGACTGTTCTGTCTGCCAGTAGCTGATATTTTGCACCTCTGGTATTCTTGTCAATTCCTTTCTGTGCCCCACTCATGTATTGAGCCCATGCATGTTCATCTTACCCGCCATGATGCCCGACACGAGCTTGCATGTGGCAGGTTATTGGCCGGTAGTTGGATGGGACTGGTCACTTTTGGGGGTCCCTGGGGATAGGACTGTCTGGCCTTCAGTTAACCATTCTGGATGTCTCTCATCAATTAGCAGCTGGTTCATTTGTACTGCCAGACGTTCATGGAGTGCAGTCAGCTTCTTCAGCCAGTAGGCCTGCTGTCCAACTCTTCATACTGGAGACCCTTTCTTGGATATCTGTCACTGTGACAGTTACTGGACTTTGTTCAGAGAGGTTGTTGTGGTCTGCTCTTAGATCCACTAGCCACTGAGCATTGCCGTTTTGGGTTGCATCCATCTCTCATATGCTTTTCCAGTATTGCTCCATCTCCAGCCTTAAAGATTGTTCCCCTGCCACTGACAGTACACCTTGGATGGTTCAGTGGAGAACAGCTGGTTTATTCTCCTGCCTTCTATGTCTGCTATACTTCTTGATGCAGCTGGCTAAGGCTGTGAGTCTTTGCTTGGAAGTTTCCAAGGCCTCAGTAATGGAAAGCTTACTGTATTTCTTAGCCACCTTCCTTTGTTGCACCTTCCTGCAGCTCTGGCAGTTGGCTACTCTCCCTCCATGCTACCTTTAGTTTGGCCTCTACTCTCCTTCTCCATAGAGGCTACTGCTCCTTATCGTTCTTCAACTTTTAGCCAAGCATCTCACTGATCACTGCTGCCATAGTGTAGAGCAGCTGGTTAGTCTCGGTAATGGTTGCAGTAGGTATCGTCTGTAGTGCTGCATTAACATCATCTAGTCGATCTTCTGAGGGTACTTCATGTAATCTTGGTAACTGGCTACAGAGGATCCAGGTTTCAAGCTTTGCCAAGATCCTATCACTCAGATCAGTTCCTCTCGCACTCAATGATCCTTCTTCCATCGCACTTGGGGCTTGGTACCCAGTCACGAGTAGGGGTGATGATACCTCCCCCATGACCTGTCACCCTGGCTCCTCCTTGCAGTAGCATTTGTGTTGTACCTCGTCAATCTCTAGCCGTGAGAGCATTTCCTTCTTCCGAATGTTGGAACACTGAGCTATTAGTTATTTCACTGTCAGTACAGATGCTGTATATCCATCCACTCCTGTTTCATCTTCATCACCCTCTTAGCAACAGATTTTTCTCTTTCTGACCAGACTGTACTCCCAGTATTTCACAGGCTTGCTTAAATGTTGTTCAGAACCTTTAAGTGTGCTTCAACATGTTTTTATCTTCAGCAATTAATACTTGAACAAGAGCGTGCATACAGGCCATGGTGGTTGAGTGCACTACTTTTTGTTTTCTTTTAAACAACTGTAACTGCTGATTTCAAGTCTTTCTGTAGCTCTCCTCAACAACTGCTTCTTGGCTCTTAGACAACTCTCCAAAAGTGGTCACTGGGACCTTTAGTTGTTTAGAAATTTTTCTGTAAGTAATGCCATTAGGTGGGGATTTCAGCTGATGTCATGATTTTCTATCTGTGTCATTTCTTATTATTACACATAATTTATGGACATCTATGATTTGATTTCTTTGCATGTATGGATTAGAGTGTTACAGACAAAGTTAAAAAAAAAAAGTATTATAATGAGCTAGCACCATAAAGCTTTTCAGACAGGGTTATAATTTTAGGAAACAACACGGTCTAAGGAACCTAGACCATCATATTTTTGCTCCAGCCAATCAAACCAAGCTGAGAAAAAAAATCCAACTATTTCCTAGATTACCATCATTACAGCGTAAGTTAACACTAATAATTATGTAGCAGCCAGCTGCATGTGAACAGTGAAAGGTCTGCACGATATCATTTTGCTAACCATGTAGAAAAGACAAATCCTGGATACTAAGTACACATCATTTCGCCATTTGTTCGCCATCTGATGATGGAAACAGGCCAAAAGTACTTACCGAAGAGGAAATTAACTCTGCCAGAATAGAATTTGAACGATTTCAAAACAAGTATAGTTCGTTCATTTAATTGTTATTTAAGAAAATTAAAATGACACAGACACAATCATGACTAGTTCTTGTCTGGTCTGGTATCACACCCAAAAACCATCCAGGATAACCACGATACTGTTGGTTTTTTACTGAACAAAAAAAGTCTCCAATAGTATGTTTTGCATAGTTTCATGACTTATTTTACACAGACAAACACACATAGAAATATTATCAGTTGACCCTGAGTCGGTTGGATGAGAGACATTCACTGTTTTTTAAGGAATGACCCAGTAATGAATGGATCTGTAGAAGCAGCTTAATTTTTGATGGAGAGAAAATATTGCTCATACTGGTAGTAGCAGTAACAAGATAAAAATCAACCTGCTCCATGATGTCTTTCACTTTATCTTGTTCACAGTCCAGTATGATGCGCCGTTCCTTACGGATCTCCAGGTCCTTAAAACAAAAAAAACAAAAGACAACAAGCATGCAACATTATTACACAGTCTTTAAAGATTTGTGTGCTCACAGTACAAGATCAAATTGTATCTTCCTGAGGTGCAGTGCTGCCACATACTGCTTGACACCATAGGGTAGACAAAGATATTTATTATAACTAGCTACAAAATCCTGAAAACTAAAATCGAATTAAGCTTATTTTAGAGTATTTAAAACAAGCATATGTAAAAACAATAGATAACATCAAAGAAAAAAAATATACTCTACAATGCTGAGTACACTGTACAGCTGACAAAGCCCTTTGTCTTTCCCAAGACATCACAGACCAAGTATTGGTCAGGACCCATAGGCACTAGCTACTGTGTCAGTATGTGGTGGGAGTGGGAATGTGCTAGGCTAACTTTAGAATAAGTGCACAAAAGCATGTTTTTGTTTTGGGAGTTTTTATGTTCTGTCAATCAGTGATTAGAATTATTATCTGAAAGGCAAAGAAAAATGCCCAATAGATTTGTTTTCCCAAGTAGACCATTGCTGTACTGGTCCACTTAATTGTCATATTTTATTATTAGTAGTAGTATTAGTATTATTAATAATAATGATTTTTATTGTTACTTTTTATTTTATTTTTTCAGCATGAGTTACAGTGGTCCCTCGCTTTTGCGACCTCGCTGTTTTTTTTGTGCAATTTTGCATGCTTTTGTTTTGTTTTGTGTGTTTGTTTGTTTTTACAGCACATTGTGTTCTGCATCCTGATAGGCTGTAGACCACTGTCAATCAATCGCGTGCTGTGTTTCCTGTACAGTACAGAATGCGTTCACCTTGTCATATTTACCTAAATCTTCGATCACTACCAGTGTGACTCTGAAGTGCTGTACTGTATGTTTGTAAGTTTTCTCCCCAACAAACACAACAATGTCGACGAAACATTTTGCACCGTCAAAGATACCTGCAGGTGTATTTGGTTTCATTCTATAATACTGGACTTATTTTTCTACGAAGGCTTGAACTTTGAGAGTGTTTAAACAAGAGAGAAAAGCGTCAAATTGTTCATGCCTATCTGAGAAAAGTGTATAAAGTGTGTAGTGAGGGGTTTTACAGCCTTAAAACATCTATAATAACTGTAAAAAATAAAGTTGGCTACTTCGCGGATTTCACCTACCGCGGGTTGTTTTTAGAAAGTAACTCCCACTATAAACAAGGGAACACTGTATTACAATCAGAATGGACAGCACCAGGGGACAGGAAAGAGAAAGAAAGAGAGGTTGGGAAAAGAGTTAAATGAAGGAGAGGGGAAGAAAAATAGTGGAAAAGAGGGATAGCGAGAGAAAAGACACTGAATATCTGCTTGATCATCTGCTGAGAGAAAAAAAAACAACCAAAAAGAAAACAACACAGTAGGGAAACCACAGGTAAGGCCATCACAGCTGTCTTAGGGTGAGAGGCAGGGCACAGCCTGGACAGGTCACCAGTCTGTCGCAGGGCTAACACACAGAGACAGACAACCATTCACACTCACATTAACTCCCCTTTGGGCAATTTAGAGTTTCCAATCAACCTGTCCCCACTAATTGCATGTCTTTGGACTGTGGGAGGAAGCCGGAGTACCTGGAGAGAACCCACGGAGACATGGGGAGAACATTCCACACAGAAAAACCCTGGCCTAATGGTGGAATTGAACTCAGGACCTTCTTGCTGTGAGGCAACAGTGCTGTTTGGCTTCTCTGAGTGTTTAATCCATTTTAAATTCTGTTACCTTCTGATAACCGACTTTCATGTTTTTCCTGAACTCCTAGATTCTGTTACCTTTCCTTCGTGGAATTCCTTTTGGACTGCTTCCGCTAGTATTTATTGTACACAATAATTTTTTCTGAAAAAAATCGTCATTCCAGAAGAGGGTTGTATGTGATGAATGGAGGGTCCTTCACCAAGGGGAAGAGGTGGCTGTAGCTCAGAAGGAAGCCCAGGCCATCTACTAATAAGAAGGTTGGTGTTTTGATCCCTGGCTGCTCCAGTCTGCGTGCCAAATATCCTTGGGTGACATACTAACTACAAGTTGCTTTCTGATGCATTCATCGGCGTGTGAATGTTAGTAAGCACTTGCGTAGAAAACCATAGGAAATAAAATGCTCAGATGCTCAGCACTACATGAGGACATTTTGCTTTTTAGATATTGATCAAATGTTTTCATAAAGCTGGATTAATGTGACCATTTTTTTAATGTCAAATAGTTGGACTGAGTACTGGTGAGAAAAAGACGTGTTTTGTAAAAATACATGTTTGAGAATTGTGAACATGGTTCAAATAAAATAACTGAAAACACCATATGGAGTTATTTCAACATTTATCCACTGAACTGTAAACAAAAAATAAAAAGACTAAATTCTTGGAACAATTCCCCAAATCATTTGAAGAGAGAAAAGAAAGGAAAGAGAAGCATGTTTGTTTTCATCTAACCAAAATAACTTAAATATTTTGGACTGTGTCATTTGCTAAATTACTATGACATAGTCAGGATTTTCACATCAGACCAACTGCAGTGCATGTACTTGCCAAAGAAGAAATAAGATAACAGAAGAAACTGTTGAAAATGCTGGTTAGCAGCCTAAACTGATGAAAAAGCTGTTATGACCAAAATTTAAAATTTGTGTCTAGAATTTGATTTTCTCCATCTCTCTCTTGCATTCCAATATAAGTGTAGAATACCAGTACCTGAAACAGGGACCGGTAGGCTTCATCCTTTCTCTCATCTTTCAGGTTTCCTACATTTATTGCAGTGACGACCCATTTTTTCTCTGCTGCAGTGTCCAGTATTACCTGAAGAGTCGAAAGACCTACACACACAGAGTCTCTTTATTAATAATTAATAATTCATTAACTTATACATTTGTAGAACAAATCTATATCTCATTCTTTTCTATGCATATGATGCATATTTCTCTATCTTGCTGTGCTTTCTATGACTGTAGCAAGTTTCTGCATTTGATTAACATTTTCTATATTTACAATTATTTCAGTATCTTATCCCCAAAATTAAGCACCAGCAATATTTATGAGATAAATGGTGGAAATTTCCTTACCTCGATCACTGTCATACAGATAGGCAAACTTTTCCCATTTGTAGTACTCCACTAATGAAACTAGTGGCCCCTTGATGTCCGGCCTCATTTGGAGAACAAACTGATTCATTCCTTCTGCTGGGAAAGAAGGTGTAATGAAGGAGACATGAAGTGTCTCACAAAAGGATGTGATGGTGTTGACCGATTTCTTGTCATAGAAGCCAAAAATGGCATAGACACCCCGAGAGAACTGGGAACAAACTGGGAAAGAGAGAAGAAGAGAAAGATTGTAAAAATTAAACAGTGAGTTCACAGGACCTGAGAAGAATATTTTAGACTCATTAAGTGTCCCTATGCCTTCATCCTAAATAAACACTAAACACTTATATTTAATCACATTGAAGAACAGTTTTTTAAATCAGGGCACATTAATAAGCACAGTCGTTACAATAGGAGTGGAAATTCTCTGGCTCACAATAACAAGTAAAATAAAAAAAATTCTAAAACAAAGCAACACAAAAATTAAAATAAAGAAGTGCTTCTGTCCAATTAAAAGCTTGAGGGCTTTAGATCTGATATGATATAGACAGTGCTAAGTTTCTATACGCTGCATAAAACAGTATAAGAGGCTAGGTATAATGAGCTATAACCAATTACACTTAAGAGAAGAAAATTAAAATTCCAGTTCCAATCATCTGTTGAGAAAAAATGTCTGGATTTTGTGTCAGTGTACATGATCGAGCTGTGTGGCTGCAGGAAGATGGAAAGGTAAGAAATGCATCATCATTATACATTAATCTGAACGAGAGAATTGTTATTAAGTATCCCATTGTGCAAAGTAATGTCGGAGTGGTGTCTTTCATAAATCATTTTCCAAATTTGGTCCACTGAAGGGGTTGTTTTATAACACCAGGCAACATCTTTTTTTCAAACTCTGCTAAACGTATATTGTTGTCAGGGGTACGGCCACTGTGCACGGGCTATTTATAGTCCAAGTGTGGTTGTTGTGGATGTCTTTTCAAAGTCAAACTTTGACTCATTTTAGAGATTGTTTTTATAAACCAGCAGAAAAACCACAAACCTCTCGTACTTTCCATCGCAACTTCTCCCAGCTTCTCTCAACTTTAAAAATTAACTATATATAATGCAAATACACTTTGCTTCACAAATTTAAACGAGCAAAGGGAATTTCAATTTTTTTCGTTTTTAATATTCCTACAGATTTTAATAAATGACATTTTTAACCTTGTTACAAACAAATAAGTTGATAAACTAAAATAAATAAACCAGTTAAAGAAAAACAGAAAAATGCAAAATAACAAAACAATTACCCATGTGTAGTGAAGAAATCAATAGGCTAACACATAATAAATCATGTTTGTTTATACATAATCCATATTCATTTGTATCATGTTGACAAAAACAATGTTAATATTTGTAAATTAAAAAAAATTACATTTATTAATCATTTAAATTTCCTGCAACTGTCATAGACGTCAACATGATGTCCAAAAATATTACCCAATCCAAAGTTCAAATGTTGATCAACATAATATCATCCAAGTTGGGTCATGTTTAGGTGTCCAAATTGTGAAACTTGTTTGGACGTCATATAGATATCCAGAATTGGTCATGGACTGAGGGACCCAATATAGAGATGGTCTCCGTCTGACGTCCAATGTTTAGTGGGTGGGATGTTATAATTGTTAAACACAGAATTATAATTTACATGTGATTTTTCAGATCACAATTAATTGTTTAATACTGATCAAAATATAATCAGGTATAGGTTTAACCAATATAAACTCTATATTATATATACCTTTTGTCCTGTCTTCCTCCCATCTCTTTCTGAAAATGCTGAAAATAAGTTTAAGAATATAATTCCTCCAATCAGTGCATGTGCAGCTACAGCTACTTTACCTTAGCTAGTTATAGGTCAATCTCCAACTTCCCTTTATTTAAAAAAATTCTGAAAGAGTAGTTGTAAAACAACTAACTGATCATCTGCAGAGGAATGATTTATTTCATCGTCTTTCCAAGATGGCGGTGTGGACAAACGCAGCGGCTGCTCTCTGTCCCGACAGAACACTGTTCCCATCTTTGTTATGCTCTTTTCTTGTTTTTCACAAAAACGCTCATACAGTTGTGAGCTCCTGCTAAAAATCAAGAAAAGCAAATCTGAAAACCTTTCAGACATGGAAGAGCTATGAATTACACTGAGGAACTGCGGACTGCTTTGGAGGCATCTACCATCAGCAACCCCTGCTACTAGATCTCGCCCACAGTGGAAACGTCTCAGGTGGTGTGGGAGGAAACAGAAGAGGGGTAGGCTAGCAGCTAATCCACATAAACCCGCTATACCCACCATAGTACTGTCCAACGTGCGCTCCCTGGACAACAAGTTGGATCGTGTACGCTTACTTCGATCCAAAAGTCAGTGAGGGAGTGTTATGTCTCTGCCTTTGTGGAAGCTTGGCTTAACAATCCCATTCCCAACAGCAGCATTCAACTTGACCGGCTAACATGCTTTTCATTTTCAATTCAATTCAATTTTATTTATACAGCGCCAAATCACAACAACAGTCAAGGGGCTTTATATTTTAAGGCAGACCCTACAATAATACATTCAGAGAAAAAAACCCAACAATCATACGACCCCCTATGAGCAAGCACTTTGGCGACAGTGGGAAGGAAAAACTCCCTTTTAACAGGAAGAAACCTCCGGCAGAACCAGGCTCAGGGAGGGGCGGCCATCTGCTGCGACCGGTTGGGGTGAAAGAAGGAAAACAGGATGAAAGACATGCTGTGGAAGAGAGACAGAGATTAATAACAGATATGATTCGATGCAGAGAGGTCTATTAACACATAGTGAGTGAGAAAGGTGACTGGAAGGGAAAAACTCAATGCATCATGGGAATCCCTGGCAGCCTACGTCTATTGCAGCATAACTAAGGGAGGATTCAGGGTCACCTGGTCCAGCCCTAACTATATGCTTTAGCAAAAAGGAAAGTTTTAAGCCTAATCTTGAAAGTAGAGATAGTGTCTGTCTCCCGAATCCAAACTGGAAGCTGGTTCCACAGAAGAGGGGCCTGAAAACTGAAGGCTCTGCCTCCCATTCTACTTTTAAATACTCTAGGAACAACAAGTAGGCCTGCAGTGCAAGAGCGAAGTGCTCTAATAGGGTGATATGGTACTACAAGGTCATTAAGATAAGATGGGGCCTGATTATTTAAGACCTTGTATGTGAGGAGCAGGATTTTGAATTCAATTCTGGATTTAACAGGAAGCCAATGAAGGGAAGCCAAAACAGGAGAAATATGCTCTCTCTTTCTAGTCCCTTTCAGTACCCTTGCTGCAGCATTTTGGATCAGCTGAAGGCTTTTGAGCAAGTTTTTAGGACATCCTGATAATAAAGAATTACAGTAGTCCAGCCTGGAAGTAATAAATGCATGAACTAGTTTTTCAGCATCACTCTGATACAGGATATTTCTAATTTTAGAGATGTTGCGCAAATGGAAGAAAGCAGTCTTACATATTTGTTTAATATGTGCATTGAAGGACGTCCTGGTCAAAAATGACTCGAAGGTTCCTCACAGCATTACTGGAGGCCAAGGTAATGCCATCCAGAGTAAGAATCTGCTTAGATACCATATTTCTAAGATTTTCAGGGCCGAGTACAATAACCTCAGTTTTATCTGAATTAAGAAGCAGAAAGTTAGCGGCCATCCAGGTCTTTATGTCTTTAAGACATTCCTGCAGTTTAACTAATTGGTCTGTGATACCTGGCTTCATGGATAGATAGAGCTGCGTGTCATCTGCATAGCATTGAAAATCTATGCTATGTCTTCTAATGATGCTGCCTAACGGAAGCATGTATAATGTAAATAGAATTGGTCCTAGCACTGAACCCTGTGGAACACCATAATTGACCTTAGTGTGTGAAGAGGACTCTCCATTTACTTGAACAAATTGGAGTCTATTAGATAGATATGATACAAACCACTGCAGTGCAGTACCTGTAATACCTACAGCATGTTCTAATCGCTCTAATAGGATATTATGGTCAACAGTATCGAACGCAGCACTGAGGTCTAGCAGGACAAGCACAGAGATGAGTCCACTGTCAGAGGCCATAAGAAGATCATTTGTAACCTTCACTAAAGCTGTTTCTGTGCTGTGCTGAGCTCTGAAACCTGACTGAAACTCTTCAAATAAGCCATTCCTCTGCAGATGATCTGTTAGCTGTTTGAAAACTACTCTTTCAAGGATGTTTGATATGAAAGGAAGGTTGGAGATTGGCCTATAATTAGCTAAGACAGCTGGGTCTAGAGATGGCTTTTTAAGTAAAGGTTTAACTACAGCAACCTTGAAGGCCTGTGGTACATAGCCGATTATTAGAGATAGGTTCATCATATTTAAGATTGAAGAATTAAGTAATGGCAGGACTTCTTTGAGCAGTTTTGTAGGAATGGGGTCTAAAAGACACGTTGATGGTTTGGAGGAATTAATTATTGAAGTTAACTCAGAAAGATCAATTGGAGAAAAAGAGTCTAATTGAATATCAATGGTACTAAAAGTAGCTGTAGATAATATTACATCTGTGGGATGATTATTGGTAATTTTTTCTCTAATGATAAAAATTTTATTTGTGAAGAAGTTCATGAAGTCATTACTAGTTAACGTTAAAGGGATTGTTGGCTCAGTAGAGCTCTGACTTTTTGTCAGCCTGGCTACAGTGCTGAAGAGAAACCTGGGGTTGTTCTTATTTTCTTCAATCAGTGACGAATAGTAAGATGTTCTGGCTTTGCGGAGGGCTTTCTTATAAAGCAGCAAATTATTTCTCCAGGCTAAATGATGATCTTCTAAATTTGTGACACGCCATTTCCTCTCCAGCTTACGAGTTATCTGCTTTAGGCTACGTGTTTGAGAATTATACCACGGAGTCAGGTACTTCTGATTTGAGACCTTAGTTTTCACAGGAGCTACAGTATCCAGAGTCGTACGTAGAGAGGAGGTAAAATTATTAACAAGATAATCAACCTCTGTTGGAGTAGCGTTCAGATAGCTGCTCTGCTCTATGTTGGTACAGGGCATTGAAGATGATAACAGTGGGTGGATTACATTCTTAAACTTAGTTACAGCACTTTCAGAAAGACATCTACTTTGATAAAGTCTACTCTCCACTGCTGTGTAATCAATTATTGTAAATGTAAATGTTATCAGGAAATGATCAGACAGCAGAGGGTTTTCAGGAAACACTGTTAAATGTTCAGTTTCTATGCCATATGTTAAAACAAGATCTAGAGTGTGATTAAAGTGGTAGGTGGGTTCTTTTACATTTTGAGAGAAGCCAATTGAGTCTAATAACAGATTAAATGCGATGTTGAGGCTGTCATTTTTAGCATCTACATGGATGTTAAAATCACCCACAATAATTATTTTATCTGAGCTGAGCACTAAATCAGATAAAAAGTCTGAGAAATCAGAGAGAAACTCTGTGTAAGGCCCAGGTGGACGATAGATGATAACAAGTAAGACTGGTTTCTGAGTTTTACAGCTGGGGTGGACGAGGCTAAGCATCAGGCTTTCAAATGAATTAAAAGTCTGTCTTGGTCTTTCGTTAATTAATAGACTGGTGTGAAAAATTGCTGCCACACCGCCCCCTCGGCCTGTGCTTCGAGATTTCTGGTAGTTAGAATGACTCGGGGGTGTTGATTCATTTAAACTAACATACTCATCCTGCTGCAACCAGGTTTCTGTAAGGCAGAGTAAATCGATTTGTTGATCAATTATTAAGTCA
The DNA here is from genome assembly GCF_001858045.2 of Oreochromis niloticus. Lineage (NCBI taxonomy): Eukaryota > Metazoa > Chordata > Actinopteri > Cichliformes > Cichlidae > Oreochromis > Oreochromis niloticus. Next base: position 2,037,932 of record NC_031971.2, read on the forward strand.
TGTACTAACAGAGACTTGGAGGAGAGAGACCTAATATTTAATAATCCACATTTCACTGTTTTACTCTTTGGTTCAGATGTGGATACTGTATTGTTCTTTCTTTGTGATTTTTTATGTTTAAGTTGTTTATTGCTGGTTTTTGGTTTGTTTTTTGTCTTTTTGGGAGCTGACACAGTCTCAATGGAGATGGGTTTTTGGGGGGGTAGCAGGAGGAGCGAAGCTGCAGAGAGGCGTGTAAGACTGCAACTCTGCTTCCTGGTCCCAACTCTGGATAGTCATATTTTGGGGGGTTTAATAAATTGGTCCATATTTCTAGAAATGAGAGCTGCTCCATCCAAAGTGGGATGGATGCTGTCTCTCCTAACAAGACCAGGTTTCCTCCAGAAGGTTTGCCAATTATCTATGAAGCCCACATCGTTTCTGGGACACCACTCAGACAGCCAGCAATTTAAGGAGAACATGCGGCTAAACATGTCACTCCTGGTCAGATTGGGGAGGGGACCAGAGAAAACTACAGAGTCCGACATTGTTTTGGCAAAGTTACACACCGATTCAATATTGATTTTAGTGACCTCCGATTGGCGTAACCGGGTGTCATTACTGCCGACGTGAATTATGATCTTACTGTATTTACGTTTACCCTTAGCCAGCATTTTTAAATTTCCTTCAATGTCGCCTGCTCTGGCCCCTGGAAGACAATTGACTATGGTTGCCGGTGTCTCTAGCTTCACATGTCTGAGAACAGAATCACCAATTACCAGAGTTTGACCCCCGGCGGGTGTGTCGCCGAGTGGGGAAAAACGGTTAGACACATGAACATGGTGGTGTACACATGGTGGTGTACCTGGGGCTTCTGTTTAGGACTATGCTTCCTCCTCACCGTCACCCACCCGCCCTCTTTCCCCAGCTGCTTGGGGTCTGCCGGGGAACAGCTAGCGGCGCCTGCGCTATCTTCAGCTGCACCAGCTACAGGGGCCTGGCTAGCTACGGGTGAATGAAGGGTGCGAAGCCGAGTCTCTTCTTCTTCTTCTTCTTCTTCCTAGCGGTTTATATCCCGCGACGCAGGGTCCGCTATCTTGCATGCCTTCCTCCACTTCTTCCTATCAAGGGCGTGTCAACCACGCTGTGTTGACACGGAGTCTGGCATCTGGTAGGGTTTCGCAGTCTGAGGTGACAAGGGACTCGAGGTACTTGAATTGGGCAACTTTTGTCAGCGGCTCGCCGTCAATAGTGATGGCACTGTTGGTCTGGGGGCCACATTCAAGGTACTCAGTCTTCTTGATGTTCAGGCGCATGCCGTTTTTGGAGAGCCAGTCTTTCCATGCTTGTGTTTGGGTCTGCAGGGCTAGGCAGTTTTCTGTTTCTGATAGGCACACATCATCTGCATACAGGAGGCTCCATGGATGTGGTGATTGCAGATCAGCCGTCGCGGAGTCCATACAGAGAGTGAACAGCAGGGGCGAGAGGGCCGAGCCCTGGCGGGCGCCAACGGTAATCGGGAAGGCTGGTGATGTTCCCGCTGAACATCGGACCTCGCTTGTGACATTACGGTAGAGCAGCTGAGTCCATTTCACATAAGCTTCCGGGGCACCGTGAGTTCGTAATGATCGCCAAATAAGCTTGTGGGGGACCCTGTCGAATGCCTTTTCCAGATCCAGGAAGACCATGTGCACCGTCTTGTTCTTTTCCCGGTGCTTTTCCATCAGCAAACGGGCCGCGTGTATGGCATCGATAGTTCCACAGCCCTTAACAAAGCCGCATTGATTCGGGGTGATTGTGACCAGTTGACGGATCCGATTTTCCAGGACACGTTCGAAGATCTTCATTGCATGGCAGAGTAGACGAATTGGTCGATAGTTGGTGCACTCTGTGACGTCTCCCTTGCCTTTCCAGATGGGCACTGTGATGCTCGATGTCCAAGCTTGGGGGGCTTTGTCTTCGACCGTGATATGGTTGAAGAGTGCCGCAAGGTATGTTGTACCGCGGTCGCCCATCATCTTCCAGATTTCAGCTGGGATGTCGTCTGGTCCTGTGGCTTTTCCGTTTTTCATTTTCTTCAACGTGTTTTGGACTTCGGCAGTGGTGATTGGTGTGACAGGCCCTGCGACTGGGTCCGCGGGCGGGATAGGTGGATGTGTAAATTCTTCTTTGCTGATTCCAGCGAAATAATCTGACCAGCGCTGAAGGATGTCTCAGGGGTCTCGCAGAACCTGCCCGTCGGCTCCCTTGATTTGGACAACATGGTTCGTATCAAAGTCCTGCTTCGTGCAGTGGCGGGCTTTGGCAAGTCGGTAGATGTTATTGGCCCCCTCTGGGGTTTGAAGCTGGTCATAAAGATCTTGGTAGTGTCGTCTTTTCGCGAAGGCCATTGCCCTCTTTGCTGCCGATTTCAGCGAGCGGTATCGGGTGAGATCTTCATGCGCTCGCGATCGCCACCAAGTCTTATAGGCCAGCTTCTTTGCTTTTATTGCTTTTTGTACCTCCTCATTCCACCACCAGACCTGTTTCTCAATGTATTTTCTGCCTGGTTTTGTTGAACCAACAGTGTCCTCCGCAATGTTGTGAATGCGCTCCGCCGCTTCTGTCCACATCTTCTCAGCAGGTTTGGTCAGTGTTTAGTGCAAGTGAGAGGAGCATAGTTGTCAGTTTCTCCTTGTGCTCCTTCGCCTTCCACCATTTGAATCGTTTTGGTCCTGTCCGGCATCTGGGCAGCTTTGGCTTGACAATCTTCGTATCCATGACGAGTAGACGGTGCTGGGGGGCCACGGATTCATATGGAATTACTTTGGTGTCCGTGACCTGTTTGAGGTCTCGTCGCCGAACCATCCAATAGTCGATCTGAGTTGCATGTCCACCGCTGGTATAGGTGGCTAGGTGCGATGGCCGCTTCTTAAAGAATGTGTTGGTAACAGCCAGATTGTGTGCCGCCGCAAAATCGAGGATACGTATTCCATCGTCGTTCCTCACGCTGAGGCCTTGTCCCCCTTGTGCGAAGCCGAGTCTCCAATTCAGTAATCCTGGCCTCCAGAGCTGCAGATATGCTACATTTGTTACAGGTATCATTATTGCTAAAGGAGGCCGAGGAGTAACTAAACATCTGACACAATGAGCAGGAAAGTGCAGGAGGGACAGGTGAAGTAGCCATGGTGCTAACGAGTCGGCTACGAGCTAAGCTAAGCTAGCGAAACAGTAAAGAGACAGTGAGTGAATACTTTGGCTATAAATTAGGTAGTGAGTACACAGAAAGGGTGATTCAGATGAAGCACGTTAAGATTATACTATGAAAAAGGGATGTATCAAAAGATTTAAATTAAATTGCTAAGCAGAAAAGCTACTCAGAAACACCACTGTGTTTGAGCAGGAACAGGAAGTGATACTCTACCACAAAGCGAGCGAACACCAAGTGACAGCGCCACCAAGAGCATGACACCATGAAATACACATGGCCGCAATTGAATTGAATTGCCTCTGATCACAAAACTGTTTTGCTAATTCCAGCATACAAGCCACTGGTCAAAGTCACCAAACCAGTTTATAAGCAGGTACGTATGTGGCCTCAGAGGCAATGGAAGACTGTTTTTCCACCACAGACTGGGAGGTCTTTAAACAGGCCGCCACACATGACAACACCACAGACCTGCAGGAATATACAGGAACTGTCATTTCCTATATCTCAGAGTGCAGAGACTAGGACTATCACTATCCAGGCCAATCAGAAACCATGCCTCACAGGTGAGGTCTACAGGCTTCTGAGGGAGAGAAATGCAGTCTTCAGAGTTGGGGATGAGGTGAGCCTAAGAACAGCAAGGGCAAACCTGTCACCTGGCACCAGAGAAGCGAAAAGGCAATACTCCAGAAGGATTTTGCAAAGCTGGACGAGCAGTGAGGGACTGTGCTGCAGAACTCACAGATGTCTTCACAGACATCTTTAATACATCACTGAGCCAGGCTGTCGTTCCCACATGCCTCAAAGCCTCCACCATCATTCCTGTACCAAAGAAGTCTCCTCTCTCCTGCTTTAAGAATTACCATCTGGTCGCACTCACCCTCAAGTGCTTTGAACAGTTAGTCATGCATCCATTTAAAACATCTCTTCCCCCCAACCTGGATCCATTTCAGTTCACATACTGGTCAAACTGCTTGACCGATGATGCAATCTCAACTGCCCATTACTCAGCCCTCACACATCTGGACACTAGAGACTCATACGTCAGAATGCTGCTCATAGACTTCAGTTCAGCATTCTAAACGATCATTCCCCAGCAACTCATTCACAAACTGGATCTGCTGGGGATCAGCACCTTGCTGTGTAACTGGCTGCTGGATTTCCTGACAGGAAGACAGTAGACAGTATGGTCAGCTGCAACACCTCCAACACAAGAACACTGAATACAGGGGCTCCCCAATGATGTGTGTTGAGCCTCCTTCTCTTCAGTCTGCTGACCCACGACAGCACACCATCACACAGCTCCAGCGTCTTCATCAAATTTGCAGATGACACAACTGTGGTAGGTCACATCAGCAACAACGATGAGACCTACTACAGGAGTGAAGTTAACCATCTGGCTGAGTGACAATATGCCCTGAATGTGGAGAAGACTAAGGAGATCATCACACCCTGCACACCCCACTAACCATCAATGGTGCTGCTGTGGAGAGGGTAAGCAGCACCAAGTTCCTGGGTGTGCACATCTCAGAAGATCTCTCTTGGTCAAAAAACACAGCATCACTGGTCAGTAAAGTCCAACAGCGACTCTACGTCCTCCACAAACTGAGGAGAGCAAGAGCTGCATCACTGTGTGGTATGGCTCCTGCACTGCAAAGTTACAACGAGTAGTGAGAGCAGCGGAGAGGATCGTGGGCACTTCTCTTCTCTCCCTCCAGGACATCTACTGCACCCGCCTCACCTGAAAGCCCTCTGCATTAGGTGACTCCACTCATTCATCCAACAGCTTCTTCAGTTTGCTGCCATCGTAAAAGAGACTGAAGAGCCTCTGGGGCAGAACCAGCAGACTGAGAGACAGCTTCGTCCATCAGGCTGTCAGCATGCTGAATTCACTCCTTGCTCTGTCCCTCGCAACTCTCACACACATGAACTCCAGACCTGCATTCACCTCTTCCCTCTGAACCCCCCATCCCCCAGACCTCCACCAATGCCTTTTCACTGACTGCCCCACCCCCACTTGCACATGAACTCTTGCCCATAAGCACTCTGATTGTGTTGGACACTGTTGTTTATGTAACATTGTATTGTGTTGTACATAAGACTTTTATTTTATTTTATCAGGACACGTCACAGTACAGAAACAGCTTTAGTGAAGAATACAAATGATCTTCTTATGGCCTCTGACAGTGGACTCTAGACCTCAGTGCAGTGTTTGATAATGTTTTCTTACAATCTTTAGAGAATGTTGTAGGTATTAGAGGTACTGCACTGCAATGGTTTAAATGAAATCTATCGAATACACTTCAATTTGCTCATGTAAATGAAGAGTTAATTATGGAGTTCCACAGGGTTCCATGCTAGGACCAATTGTGTTTACACAATGCGTTTCCATTTGGCAGAATCATTAGAAGGCATAGAAAACATTTTCACTGCCTTGCAGAGGACACAATTTTTTCTATCCATAAAACCAGATAACACACACCAATAAGTTAAACTACAGGAATGAGTAGATAGGCTATTGTACTTGGCCCTTAAAAGGGGGCCAAGTATAATGGTATCTGAACAGATGCTTACTTTGGATAACATTACCTTGGCCCATTGTAACAATGTAAGGGAATCATGGACATGTCCTTCAATGTCCATATTAACAAATATGTAGCACTGCTTTGTCCCATTTGCACAATATCTCTAAAATTCAAAACATCCTGTAAGAGTGCTGAAAAACCAGTTCATACATTTATTATTCCTAGGTTGGACTACTCTAATTCATTATTATCAGGATGTCCTACAAACCCCCTTAAAACCCTTCAGTTAATCCAAAATGCTGCAGCAAGAGTACTGACAGGGACTAGAAAGACAGAGCATATTTTCCCAATACTGCCTTCACTTCAGTGTCTATCTGTTAAATCCAGAATCAAATGTAAAATCATTCCTCTCACATGGAAGGTCTTGAATAATCAGGCCCTATCCTATCTTATAGACCTTACTGTACCGTATCACTCCAATAGAGCACTTTGCTCTCAGACTGTGGGCATACTGTGGTTCCTAGGATATTTAAAAGTAGAACGGGAGGCAGAGCCTTCAGCTTCCATGAGATTTCTTCCTGTTAAAAAGGGGTTTTTGCTTCCCAGTGTCACCATAGCTGTTGTTCATAGTCAGTCATCTGATTGTTGGGGTTTTCTCTGTTTTCTCTGTATTGTTTCTCTGTTGTGATTTAGTGCTATATAAATAAAACTGAATTGAAGGGTTTAGGGTTAGGATGAACAGCTGCAGCACACTGCACAATTATTGCTACATATTGCCATTACCAGCACCAATAATTATTGCAAGCAATAAAAGAATGAATACTAAAAACTAGCCAAAATTCTAATTATATTCTTCATAACACAAATACGTTTTGACCTGTCAAAATTACATTTAGGATATGTTTGTAGTTTTTATTCTAGACTTTTAAATAATGACCCAATAAAAAGAACTCTTTTTTTTTTTTTGTTAAAAAATGAAGAGATCAATACTTACAGCAGTTAGTAACAGCAAAGCTGTTGGCCACCTCCAGGTTATCTATGTGTGGAGTTAGTCTGAAATCTGCCATCCCAAACTGAACCATGCCAACTCGGAATGCACTGTACTCCTGATCTGCACCCCTGGGAAATAAACCACCTGAGACAAACAGAGACAGAGAAGGTCGTGATCATAAAGAAAAACAAAACTAAGTGGAGAAACAGGTTTTCTAGCTACAAAAATGTTGAGATAGTGACATTTTTACCACTTTCTGTCTTAAAAAAACCAACAAAGAAATTGCAATCCTTCATTAACAATTGCTAAAATGTTTGTTTTAGTTTCGTCAAAATGTTTTTATAATGTGATATGGGATCTCAGCAGTTTTTTATTTGTTTTATATTAGTTCAAATGTTATGCATTTCTCTCCTAAACTTCATACCTACCTGACACCTCCTCATCACCTTTCTTCCATTTACCTACATGTCCACTGAAGTCTGCTCCAATCACCAGTCTTTTCCACATGGGGACACTTTCTACCACTTCAGCCAGCTTGTCTCTTGTCTGACAACCTGTGTGTTAAGCCAGGCCCTGGCCAATCCCATATGGAAATCTTATTATTTATCAGCATGTTTGATTTGGTAAACATTTTACATTGGGAACCCTTCCTGACTCAGAACTCCCCGGTTGTCTGGTTTTAGGAACAGCAATAGAAATACTAATCAGTAATTCTGAACTAGAGTCTGCCTGAGACAGAGATATCTATCTCAGGCAGACATTTTCTTTCTAAAAGACTCATATGTCCAAAACATCGGTACATTCACCTCTCCACAGTTCACTCACATTTGTCCTGTTACAACTCAAAACAAAGACGCACAGTGTTGTTAATTAAACATAAACATTACCATTAGTAAGACTGTAACAGATGTGGAAGGTAGATTTATAACACATAGCTCTCTGTGGTATTTCACCTTTAGCAACGGTTTACCTTGCCTTCTTTGGTAACATTACTTTCAGCACAAACTCACATGTCTGACATTGTTTTTTTCATTTCCACATACTGTATTACCACAACTGGTCTAAAAGCACACAAAAAACAACATCAGAGTGGGGAAAATGTGATTTTTTTACTATGATGTCTCTAACAGATCATTTTTATAACTTGAAATGCAAATATAAATCGGAAATTTCAGAAATGCTCTGAGGGCCTCTGGATGTCTGGAGCCTGGATCTCCTCCATACCTGCTTCATGCCCTGGAGGACGGGGCTGTGGCCCCCCACACCCTCTAGCAGATCATTACATGAAGGAACCTTTTAAATACAAGCGCGCTCATGCTCACGGGTGTACACACGGGTGCTCACACACACAAACTACACCCTTTTTGGCTCCTACGTCAAAGCACACTGTGCGATGTCGATCCTACGTGCTGCACAATAATATTTAACATTTAGTATTTACTGTTATATTCACATAGATCATCGCAATGATGTTGTTTATTATACTGCTCTCTTTTTTTTGCTTGTTTTCTCTTTTTTCTTTCTCAACAGGTGATCCAGGTGATTGATATATGTATTTTTTGTCTGTTTGTCAAGTCTGTCCCGTGTTTAGCAAGTGAAAATAAAATAAAATAAACAATAAAAGCAAAGCAAAGGTGAATCAAATAGACCATTACGGCAAGGCTGGGATGGTCCATTTGGTAAAGTAAATCTGTTGGGCATCTTTCTTTGCCTTTAGACAATAATTCTGATGGCAAAAGAACCAAATGGGACAGGCAGAAAAAAATTTTTTTTCAGAAATGTCTGCACAGATGATGAAAGATACAGCCAATGGATGAGCTGGGATGCATCATTAGTGATGTATCCTGGGTTCATTAGGATCTTGGATCTTAAAACATCATACACCCTCACCCAGGTGACCCAGCCGAGGTTGATCATGCCCTAGCTTGCGTCCCAGCAGCATTTGGCCATGGATCATCCCTCTCAATCCACAAGCACCTAGAAGCTTAGCAGTGTGTAGGCTCTGTGGAGAGACTGGCCAGTGACCCCTCTGCAGCCTACTTCCACAGGACATGCTCGCTAACCCTGTCTCCAACACGCTTCCAGAAGAGCCTGGCATTTGGCCAGCTTCCTTCCAAGTGCCTCCTCTATGCAGTCTCCAAGGAGCCATCAATTCTATCAGAGCTATCTGTCTTGAGGCCTCTGACATTATCACAATATCTGGGCACAAAGATGTTTCTGCAATGTGTGCTGGAAACTTGAGTTGCTTCCTGAGATCCACCATTAGCTGCTGGATAGTAGGCCTGTAGAAGCTTTAGGTTGTTGCTTACTTGCTGTTATCACCGAGGAGATGCTCTCACCAGCTACCGTCAGCAGCTGGTCATGGTGCCAGCAGAGGTTTGAAGGACTCAGTAAGATATCACATACAGCTTGGATGAGGAACTTTTATCACTACTTCTTAGCCGGTAGACTGCTGTTTTTCAAATTGGATCAAATCAAGCTCAGTAGACAACCCATGGTTGGACCTAGAACAAGCATTCTGCAGAAAATTAAAAATCTCTGATTTGCCTTTTATTAGCTCTAGAGTTAAGAATCATAACTGCCTTAAAAGTCTTTGCATAAACACTTCTCTGACATCCTGGTGGGAATTTCTAAAAATAACAAAGTCTTCCTTTACCTCATGTAAACTGACACCCATTTGGAACAATCCAAATGGGTGTCCAGAATTCAAGAGAAAACTTATTTTCATTCAAATAACTTTTATCAAATTATGGAATCAGCAACAGTTAATTTCTTGAATATCAGCAAGTCCATCATATAGAAAACAGCCATCAGCTGTACTTAGAAATACATACATGGGCAAGAGCATTTCTAAATCTTTTTATCCCTAAATTGTTATCAAAAATGTTATTGTTAAAAACTGATGACCCAATTTTACTTCCAGCTGAAAAATGAGAGTGAGATCTCTCCATTAAGGGTACCTGGACACAAATATGCTTAAATACCATCAAAATGTTGCAAGTCCCAACTTACAACTTACACAAACCTCTGCACAGAACACACTCCACATGTTTCAAGTGGGCATTATACACTCAAACATATCACCCACTGCACAGGCAATCCTGGAGCCAGGAACCTTATGCATACACATAAACATACACACACACACGCACACACACACAAATACAACACAAGACGGTTGATTTGTTTTTCTCTTCTAGGTGCCGTTTGTGATTGTTTTCTTGTATGTTTTTTTCTTAAACTTGCAGCTTTTGGCGATTTATTGCTTCTCTGTTCTCTTTATCCTTTTATATATTTTCTGCCCTTTTCTCTCTCTCTCCTACCTTTCAGCTTTGACACCGTTATGTTACACATGTACTTTAATATCAGAAATAATGTTCATAGAAATTAATAAATTACCATTTAAAAGAAACACATGAACAAGAGTAGCCAAGAGAGAATTTATAGAGCTCATCTTGGAAAAGCAAATGTGTTTGCCACCTAACTGCATTTAGATCATAATTCTGATTGCAAAAGCTGCCAGACAAGAAAGGCTAGAACATTTTTTAAAACTTAAGACATAACTGACTTCATCTAAGAAAAAACACACATAAACTAGCCTACTGGACACAAGAAAGGGGGATATGTCAGTGTTGGTGGTGATTAGCTCTATGGCCATCTACTGTCTGTATGGAGTTTGGATGTCTGTGCGTGTTCTCTGTGGGTACTCAGCTGTCGTCCCACAGTCCCCACTCAGCAGGATTATTTTAATAGGTGATTCTAAATTGGTGCAAATGTGACAGTAAATGTAGGGCTGGATATTCACAAATCTGGAAATACATACTGTATATATAATTAACAGTTATCCATACCTCATTTATTTCATGATTTTATTTCATTATATACCCATGGCACAGTGGTTAGCACTGTTACCTTACAGCAAGAAGGTTCAGATTTCATCTCCACTATGTGGCCGGGGCCTTTCTATGTGGAGTCATGTTTTCCCCGTGTTTGTGTGGGTTCTGTCTGGGTACACTGGCTTCCTCCCACAGTCCAAAGACATGCAGTTAGAGGGGTTAGGTAAACTGGTGATTCTAAATTGCCCATAGGTGTGAATGAGAGTGTGAATTTTTGTCTGTATCTATGTGTTAGGTCTGCAACAGACTGGCAACCTGTCCAGAGTGTACCCCACCTCTCGCCCTATGGTAGCTGGGATAGGCTTCAGCCCTCATAAGGATAAGCAGAAGAGAATGAATGGATGGATCTGCACTCTGCACATATAAATATAAATATGCTTTATTTTCTGAGTCATTTTGCTATTGTCTGTTTGTCTATTCTGTTAAGCACATAAGCTAAATTCCTTGTATGTGTACACATATCTGATATTCTACACTATAATCTACAAATTGTATAGAATATACTATATTTCTGAAATATTATGTTTTAAATTATGGCTCCACAGTGTAATTGTTTACACATTTGCCTACAAAGTGAACAATCCCCTGTTATATCCCGGTAGGTGACAAATCCCTCGGGTTGCATCAACACAGGCATCTGGCATAAAAATCTGCCAAATCAAACATACAGAGGTTCCTGCAGTGGTGATCCTGTGGGAATAAGGGAGCATCTGAAAGTAGCTTTATACAAATATTTCCACTATACCACTTTGTGTAGTTTGTCTACTAGAACCATTGTCTCTGGCATCAAGTCATGCATTCCAGAACTTCAGGTGAAATGGAAATGTTTTTACATGCTGTCATACCTCAATTATTGTCCAGAATGCTGCTTCAAGGATTTGCACAGAGTCCTCTATAAGGTAATGTGTGATGTCTTTACACAGGCTGGTCATAAAGTAGGATTGGTAAATGCACTGTTCTTGTATAGTGCTTTTCTACTGTACTTGAGTACTCAACGCGCTTTATACAACATGATTCATTCACACATTCATACAGTCACTTTTTCCTGTGCCTAAGTTCTTTCTATGTAGTATCCACACACATTCCCACTCTCATGAAAACATCAGAGAGCATCTTGGGGTTCAGTTTGCAGGTGGTACCTCTGGTCACATTACAGAAAATAAAGAGACTGCTTTTGAGGTTGTAGCTTCCCACCTGTGGAAGATGCTTCAATTGGTCTTAAGCTGTGCTGTTTTAATGTTATAAATAGATACATTTTTAAAACATTTTCTGATTCACTGTCTGTGATTTGCTTAAAAATGTTTATCTTTTGGTTCAAAGTTTGAACATATATAATGATGAGTGCTTTTAGCTTCATATATCATATGGCACATTGAAATCTGAGGCCATTATTGAATATACCTCAGAAATTAAGATCTATAATTTGGAAGAAATACATTAAAATAACTGAGGTTTGGCTAGTTAGAATATTTTAAAAATCCAGGGAAGGTAATAAGGTAATAACCTGAAATTCTTAAATATGACAATTAAGAAAATTATATTTTCATTCAACTTTTATGCGAAGCATTTATTCAGACGGTTATCATACCCTTACCTCTGGCAGCCATGGCATTGTGGTTAGAGCTGCATTAAGGGGTTAGGTGTTAAGATTAGGTGTTTAGGGTTAGTGTCTTGTTAGCATCAGACTACCAATTCTATCATGTGGACACAGCAGCTGGGTCTTGCAAGACTAGCTGTTATTCTAGGGGCCATGTTATTCATTGCTAAGTATATAAATTACTTGCTTGATGTTAAATAAGGAAATGGACTTCATGCCTATGAATAAACACAATTTAGTCTGGGAAGCACCAGCACAGTTTGGTAGATCTTTAAGTGTGTTTTACTTCTTCTTCCTTCCCCTTTAAATTAGTAATTAATTTTTTTTAAATTATTCTTGATATTTCATGTGTTTTCATCATAGCACATGAAATATAAATCCTTTGAAGTATACATATATAATATATGCTTCTCTGTTAGGTTAGAATATATAATAATTAAAGCTCCCATCCCTTAATCAGCCCAAAGATACTTCTCTTCTGCCTGATTGCATTCACAGACCCATATCAGCAGTAGCATCTGGAGACTTTGTGGAACTGCCTTGATGTGGCAGATAAGCTGCCCATTATAGATAGGTCAGCAAACCCTCTGCTTAAGAAATGTATAATTTTGTCTTATTTGTTTTTCACAATTGATTTTTTTTTCTATTTAAGAGCCCCTTGCAGGTTTAGAGTTCATATCTTTGAAAGCATTTATACTTTGAAATGCTGGACTGATTCGTCATATAGTAAAATGGTATAACTTTGGAAAAAATGCCTTTCATTGCCTCTATATAGTCTTTAAGTGTCTTTAAGTGCCAATCTTAATCCTATAATTTACTGCCCTCTGGTGGCCACAGTTAGTTGTTGTCTTTGGGAGCTGGACTGCTGGACTACCAGCAATGGAAATGGTGAGCTAACACGTTTAACATATTGATAGATCCTAAGTGTTTTGCCATTTTTAAGTAGTGTGTCTCAAAAAGTAGGTTATTTGGCAAAATCTTTTTCTGTAATTTAATTACAAAAGGTAAACTGGTCCCTGGTGCCACCCCACACCCCTCTCTAGACACGCTCCTGCTACAGCTGTCACATTGTTAATGTCATGTCACTCCTAAATCAGACATCATCAGGGGCTGAGGACAAAAAGAACTGCAGTGATACTTAGTGATCCAAAGTCCTCTTTAGGGTGGAATAGAGTGATACAAGAATGAGCCTTTAACCCGAAGGCTCACATTTGCAAAACTAATATTGTAAACTGCCAGAAACCTAAAAATTACAGAGATATTTTTCTAATGTTTGCATATTTTTCAGAAATATTTAAGAAACATTTTCAATAACATTTTCAATACCCTCATAGTGCAATTATTGTTTGCAACGTGTTATTTGAGCCTTCTCAATTTGATTTATATTAATATATTTTAATAAACCTTAACCAATGTGTGGAACTAGCTTTTTGTGAAAAGCTACATTTTTAGACCTATGCAGTCCTCAGATGACAGAATTGGTTTTATTTTTTTAATTTTTCCAGCACTGTATCATGTATGTAAAGTATGAGATTTGTAGTTCAAATGTAAAAGCAGTGTAATGTGACTGAAACTCTGAATAACATCAAATACTGTAGATCTGAAAGCTAACTAAGTGTAATAATGGAAAACTTTACAGAAACAACCAGTAATGTTCATTATAGCTTATTCTAACATTTTAATGAAATGCTGAAAATCACCCACTTCCACTAGGGGCTTGATAGATATACACGTGTAAGGTCCAACAAGAAATGCAGTTCAGGAAATAAGTCTCATGTGCTGCGTTTCAGTGAACTTAGATCTTCACTTGTCCCTATGACAGCACCATTAAGACTTCTGTGCACACAGGAGCAATTGCAGATTGACGGAATACTGCATTGTTAGTAAGACATTTGGGACGCATATAATTCATTTTATTTTTTGATCTATTTATTAATTTACTATTTAAATGATGAACATATTAACTCAATTAGAACACTGCAGCAGCAGCAGCAGCCGTGCAATCACGAGGCCTGGCGTTACTGACAGCAGGATAAAGAGGATGGAGATGAGAGAGGCCCACGGGCCAATAAAGAAGACACGGAAAGACAATGAAAAGGAAAGGTTTAAACGGGTAAAAGACGAGCTTTAATACACGATGGAACAGGAAAAGTGAGGATGACAACGATCGGGCGACGACAGATATAAAAATCCTACCAATCTGGACGCTCGGAGATCCGCACAATGCCCCGCGCCATAAGAGTGCCACCAAAAATAGCAGCTTCATTGTGGTGTTCAGGATCCTCGCGCAACACCACAGCATCTTACGACAGAGGTTCCTACCAAAACATCACCTCCATCAAAGACGATGTAATCTCATGGCGTTATTCCGGTTTTATTTAGAAACGTCTCGGGCTCTGCAGATGCCCGATCCTGTCTCCTGAGGTGCGCGTGCTGCTGCTGAAGCTGGACTTGAGGGCGCGCGCACTGAATTGCCTAGGAATCCCGATGAAGCACGAGAGAGAACCGAGAGCAGCCGACTGCTGCACATGAGGTTATTATAAACCTCCGCTCGAGGAGGCTGACGAAAATTCCAACATAACAGATGCACACTGGGAATTTTTACAATAACTAATTTCTAATTGGATTAAGCAGTGCCTAAAAACTATTATAATAATTATATTATATACATTATAATTATGATTTCCTTCTGTCTTTAGATCGTTAGATGCGCCTTTAAATATGTTACTATGTATTTTCACATTGCTGAATAGCAGCTGTGTCTATATATATATTGCCGTGTGACGTAGGGCAAAAAGAGACTGAAGCCCCCCCCCGGTTGCCGGTCTTAATCTCCAGCCGTATGCGAGTGAAAATGATCCGTGTGCAAAAACAGAGCTTTTCTGTATGTCCTAATAATAAGGCATTTGTATTCTTACTCAAAGATAAATCAAAATAAGTTAGATCTATATATAAATGTGAAATGTTGTTTGAGTAGTGAAAATGTTCTAATGGCTCACTTTTGTGTGTGTGATTGTGCGTGTGTGCACATGAACCAGGAACGCAGGAAGACACAAACTGTGTTGTCACACAAAATCCTGAATCAGAACAATAACATTAAGTGTTGTAGTTGTTAAACACAGAACCAGATTTTATATGTGGTTTTACTACTACAATCGCTTAAAACTGATCAAACTGTAACACAGCAAATGTAAATATGTAGCAGTTTCCATAACTCATATTTGGTTATATTGAGGTTTAATTATGCTCAATTGCTCATTACTGGCATGTTGAATCAAAATAAAATAAATAAAAATAAAAAAGTTTAAGTTAACTTGTATAATAAATCAATACATAGAATAGCAGTGATTCTAATAACCGGCCTCACCGAGAGCCTGTACAGAGTCTGACCTTGGTGTGTGTGTGTGTGTGTGTGTGTGTGTGTGTGTGTGTGTGTGTGTGAGTGTATGTGGATGTGTGTTTGGTGCAGGATGGGTCAACATGACACACTGGAGCCAATAATTTCAGTGAATGTCTGCCTCACAAAATGTATGATTTTATAGAAGAAGTTGACTAAAATAAATGTTAAAAATAAATAAACGGTGATTGACAGACATTATGAAAAGAAAGTATTATCTTCTGTATTTGAATTATAAAGGAATTATGTTACAATAAATCTTCATGTGAAAATGTACTAAAAACAAATCTAACTGAATTACGTAAACTGAATGAAACAGAGTGAATTATATCCATGTGTGACTGAATATTTAAACGTGATGTGAATGTGAACTCTCTATACTAGGAATAACAAAGAATATGTAATAAAGTTGTTTTAAAGGTTAAACTTTGTGTTAAAGTTGGATAAACAGAGACTGATAGATAAGGTGTGGGTGGACACTGGATGATTAGATGTAAACAGCTTGACTGAATGACCAAAATATGAAGATGTGATGTCCAGTGAGAGAGGGGGGAGAAAAGTGGACTGTAATAGAGATTTGGTTCTTTCCTTTTTGTCTTCTGTGAGATGAGCAGTTCAGAAGATTGTATCTAAGCGGTTCAAGTTAAAATTCCAGCAGGGATGCGAGTGTGAAAACAGCAGCCCAATCTGTGAACCTGTGAATTGATTTTGTAATTTTTGTCTTTCCATCTGCTCATTTTTTTTCCATGTTATGTGGTTAATTGACAAGGATTTTGGTTTACATTATTCTTCCACTGGATGCCCAGCTGCTTTTCTGTTTGGAGATGATCATCCACTTGGAAACAAAGGGATAAGTGCAACTTTAGGTCTGGTTATGCTCATCCTCTCTCCAACCTCTCTTCAACAAAGATAAGAACAAAATCAGCATTAGCTCAGAGTAGGTAAGTTATATAAGCATAGATTAAGTGATTTGATTATTGTTTTGTCATTATTACTATTTGCTAAATTGCTTTAATAAAATCCCCTGCAATTAAAGTTTAAATTGTGGACATTCACTTATGATCCTTTAGTGAAACACACTCGGCACAGGATTATCTGTACGGAACATGGCCTGGAAGTCCCGTCCCCTAGGGCAGTTGAGAATGACCGAGCTAACATCCTGTGGGACTTTTACAAATGGACAAATGGTGATGATGGATGACCAGAGGAAGAAGGCTATAGTGATGGATGTAGTGATGGCAACATCAGGAAAAAGGAACACGAGATGCTTGTGAAATAACAAGGGCTGAGTGAGGAGCTCTAGAGGGGAGGGCAGCAGTGGTTCAGGTGATAATCAGAACACTTGGGGCAGCAACTCTTAAACTGGGGGACTGGCTCCAGCAGATCCAGGGAGAGATCTCTGTGCAGAAGAGTGCAGTCCTGGAAACAGAAAAGATACTGCACAGGACCTTCAAGCTTGCAGGCTTCTGAAGGCTCACAGGGCGGGTGGCAAAGTTTTTTTTTTTTTTTTACTGATTATTGTGTGCTGTCTGGACCAAAGACAGCACACAGTGACAGTCACCACAATTCTTGCTCCAGACTACAGTGGTGGTGTGCTTTATACCAATGTATCAAACAATATAGGCATGTCATGTGGACCAGCCACCTTTCCCCTCTTTGTCCTGTTCATAACATTTTGTAACCAAAGGAATTGCACACCTTGCTGTAATTGAGTCAGCCACGACTTCTTCTGTATGCCAAAGTATTCTAGGGTTAAATGTGAAAGCATCTGTTCAACAGCCAAGTCTTGGCTTAAACTGAATGATGCAACAGGACAATGATCCCAAACAAAACTGAATATTTTAATTTTATTGGTACAGCACAGTACAGTAGTTACTGGTGCCAGATGGGCTGGTCTGAATATTTCAGAAACTGCTGATCTACTGAATATTTACACAAACTAGGCCTTACAGAGAATAGTATGGAAAAAAAAATCCAGACAGGGCCAAGTTTCTTGGTGAAAATGTTTTATTGATGGCAAAGGTCAGAGAAGAATGGCCAAACAGTTTCAAGGTCATAGAAAACCAAAAATGATATGGAAACATGGATTCATCCTGCTGTGTATCAGCAGTTTAGGCTGATGTTGCTGGTGTAATAGTACAAGATAAAATTGTGATGGCTGTTTCCGGCAAAATAACACACTATGTCACAAAGCTCAAATAATCTCAAACTGTTTTTACCTCTGCGGCACTCCAGTTCCACCTCCTCGGAGAACACGTCAGTGTGGGTGGCAGAAATGCAGCGGTAAGCTGGTGAGGCTGAAGGCTGAGCATTTCTCTGCTTATTTCAATCACAACTTTGGCATTCCTTGTCAGGTTTATATTATTGGATTGTAAGTTATGCTTAGAAATATCTACTCATATATGCTTAGAGTTTTATAAAAGATTGCATAATGATAGAGGTTTGATCCTTAGCAGTCTGTAAAGACTCTGTGTGCCCTCCAGAGTGTTCTGGCATGCTCACACAGAGCTTAAGGTCATGAGAGAGGTTATATCTTCTCTTACTGATTTATGGTAAAGGAGGACACCTACTCTGTATCTGGTTAAGTATAAGAGCCTTTTGTTTAGATGGACCGCTAGACTCCTGGCACCAGCTTTGGGGAGTCTTCGCAGGATCACATCTTGCCCCCCCCCCTTTGCGTACTTGGTGTTCCATGCTTTTGCTGTGTAGTTAAATTGTCTCATTCCAGCAAGGGGTTGTGCTAGACAGACCCATCATTAATTGGTCCTTCTTGAGTCGGATCTCTGAATCGACGTTCATCGAGGGGAAAAAAGAGACACGCCGAACGACAGATGTCATCCAGGACTTATAGAAGTTCCTGCAGTAAAGTCCCGAGACGTGAGAATTTGTCATCGGGCCGGTGGATTAGCTGTCTGTTTTCCTCCTCGATGAATGACGATCGACGGGATTCGAGGCTAATTCTACACGCTAAGCAACACCTAGTAAGTTTAAAGAGTCCAAATCTATAACTGTACATCTTCGCCGGCTTCGTGGGGAGATGTCCGTGGCCGCTCAGTGGGGCTGAAATTTGCCGTCTTAGTGGGGCGATAGCCACTCAGTGGGGTTTATGTATAGAAGCATTAAGTCGCAAATTGCGCAGTTCGAACTTTTTTGGTTCGCCGGCTTAGTGGGGCGAAGTACAAGTAAATTCTCTGCCACTCAGTGGGGTGTCGAGAAGTTCCGTGGAGTCCAGCTGTGGTGGACAGTAGGCCTATTTTGTGTTTTTGTTGTTTGTGTGCGTTTGTGTGAATCAGTGCGGAGCAGACACGTGGTTGCCAGCTGTTGTTATCATGGGTTCCCGAGCAAGCAAGACTGCCTCACAGGGAGACGACACATTCATGCAAGAATTCGCTCCCGGCAGCGCGAGGTATTTATATTGTCATAAAAACTGTGATTTTGAGGGTAAACTAGTTGTTGGAAAATGTTTAGATTCAAATGTTAGAAGTTTTCAGAAAACACAGCAGCCTTGGAGAGCGTGCAGAGAAGGCCGGCCCACATCAGCAGCAGTTAAGATATGCTCTGGTGAATGGCTTTCACCCACCCCTTGCTGAAACAAAATGTTTAGATTATTCTTTAGATTGCCCTGATCAACAGCAGCCTGTGCTCCAGACCATAGATTTCACTGAGGTGGATAATTGTTAAAAGTAATCTGCATTAAGATTAGGTTAGCTCAAATTCAGTGCAATGACATATGAGATGAAGAATACAAGGAAAATAGCTGAACTAATGAAGTGCATAGAGGCACTTGACCTGTTTGAAAACCTGTCGTCCTATTATGAGTCATTGTTGACATATAGAGCACACCTATAAAAACAACTAATATGCTGACCCCTGTATACAACAGCTAAAACTACATGATGGAGAAGCTGAATTGAATATGAAAGTCTTTATCACTGTGCAAGTCTTTGCCACTATGTGCAGCAAAGCATGCAACCACTGTGTGAGGTTGCGTTCCGGTCTCTTCTGAGCTGATGAGCAAGCTACACATTATCAGAGCAGGAGCTGGCTGAGAACTCATCAGAGAGAGGGAAACAGAGCTATGATAACTCGAGTATGCAGCTATCTGAGAGTTCAGCTTCTTCCTCACAACTCAGATGCGCAGCAGTTTTCCTGCATCTTGACTCATGTGTGTAAAGTGTTCATAGCATCAGCATCATGTTTTTGCTTATTTGTTTTGTTGGGTTGAAAAATAACTAAATAAACTTGTGATCATACTTATGGATCACCATGGCACATACCATTGGCCATATGATTTATTTATGCGGATGAAAAAAGTGAGTGTGAATGTGCCTGATGTCGCAGAGTGTGTGTGCGCTGTGTAAAAGTAATTGTCTCCAATTGTGAGAGCGGTGATTCTGCAGGTCACCAGCTATTGTAAAGAAAAAAAAAAGAATAAAAAAGAAACAAAATTTACATTTTAGATGAAAAATAATAATAGGAAAAAGGGTTTTGTGTTTCTCAGCCAAGAACAACTACAATCTCATTTTCTGCTTTTAAGAAAGGAGATTTCAAAAAACAGAGAGAGAAATGAGTGTTGTTTTAAGCAGTAATGCGAATAATGAAAATGTCTTAGTTTGTCACTTTTAGGTGAAAAGCAGACCTGGATCGATTTTCCACATGCAGCGGGTTGGAAGAAAGTTATAGGTTAACATCATTGGAAACGTTCAGGCCAAGTTTCTGGCTGAATCGTTTACAGCATCATGTGTTCCTCAGCCTCACAAGTGAGCTCTCACTCCTCCCTGAAGACAAGGAATGCAGTTCCAAAGAGCAATAACATGGCAGATAAAGAGACAGCAGCAAAGTCCTGAGCAAAGAGACCCAGCAAGCAGCAGCAGTGTGGACAAAGGAGCATCAGAGAAGAAGAGCAAACCTATAATCCTGATTGATTGGATGAATGGCACTGTGTTGGTGAAGTCTGGAGAGGCCTCAGAACCATCTCAGGCCCCAAACATCAGAACTCTCTGCCTGGGAGGGATGTGAGGTGGGCAAATGAACTGAATCATTTCTTCAACAGATTTGATTCAGCCATGAGGCAGTCTCCAACATCGGCTGCAGACTCACCCACCCCCACTGCTGCTGTTCCACCTCAGACACTTCACACCTCCTCTATTCACCCTGCTCACTCCTCCCAACCCCCAACAACAGCATCCAATACACACTCAACACAAGGCTCCAGCCTGTCTCTCTCAACCACCCAGGTTAGGAGGGAACTGAGGAGGATTAAAGCCAAGAAGGCAGCGGGTCCAGATGGCATCAGCTCGAGGGTCATCAGGTCCTGCGCGGACCAACTGTGTGGTGTGATGGAGCACCTCTTCAACCTGAGCCTGAGGCTGGGGAGAGTCCCACAGCTCTGGAAAACCTCCTGTGTTGTTCCAGTGCCAAAGACTTCACGCCCCAAGGACCTCAACAGCTACAGGCCGGTGGCTCTGACATCCCACCTGATGAAGACCCTGGAGCGGTTGGTCCTGGCTCAGCTTCGGCGCCTTGTGAGCTCATCACTGGACCCACTTCAGTTTGCCTACCAGCCTGGCATTGGAGCGGATGATGCCATCATTCACCTCCTACATCGTTCCCTCGCTCACCTGGAGACCGCTGGGAGCACTGTGAGAATCATGTTCTTTGATTTTTCCAGTGCCTTCAACACCATTCTTCCCTCGGTTCTGAAGGACAAGCTGGAGAACTCTGGAGTGGACCATCACCTCACTACCTGGATTTTGGACTACCTCACCGACCGACCACAGTATGTGAGGACTCAGGGCTGTGTGTCGGACAGGGTCGTCTGCAGTACGGGGGCCCCACAGGGAACGGTTCTGGCTCCGTTCCTCTTCACCATCTACACTGCAGACTTCTCCCACAACTCCACCCAGTGCTTCCTGCAGAAGTTCTCTGATGACTCTCCAATAGTCGGCCTCATCACTGATGGGGACAACAAGGAGTACAGAGGACTGACTCAGGACTTTGTGGACTGGTGCCAGCTGAACTACCTCCAGATCAATGCCAGTAAAACCAAGGAGCTGGTGGTAGACTTCCACAGGCACAAACATCCTCCACTGCAACCACTGAACATCCAAGGTATGGACATTGAGGCTGTGGACAGCTACAGGTACCTTGGTGTTCATCTGAACAACAAACTGGACTGGACTCATAACTCAGACGCCCTCTACAGGAAAGGGCAGAGCAGGCTGTACCTGCTGCTGAGACTCAGGTCGTTTGGAGTGGAGGGCCCACTCCTGAAGACTTTCTATGACTCTGTGGTGGCCTCAGCCATCTTTTACGGTGTGGTCTGCTGGGGTGGCAACATCTCTGCTGGGGACAGGAAGAGACTGAACAGGCTGATCCGAAGGGCCAGCTCTGTTCTAGGATGCCCTCTGGACCCAGTGGAGGTGGTGAGTGACAGGAGAATGGCGGCTAAGCTGTCATCCCTGTTGGACAACATCTCCCACCCCATGCATGAGACTGTGACAGCACTGAGCAGCTCCTTCAGTGGGAGACTGCGGCACCCACGGTGTGGGACGGAGAGATTTCGCAGGTCTTTCCTCCCCACTGCTGTCAGACTCCACAACAAAGACTTTAACTGATCAAACACACACATGTGCAATAACACTAATGTGCAATAATCTTCCTGGCATCGTTGTATTTTTTACTCAGTTGTATATAGCATTTGTATTCTATTTTTATCTTATTGTATATTTTATTCTATTTTATTCTACTGTATATAGTATTTTATTTTATTCTATTCTGTACAGTTGTGTACTGTATTTATTCTTATTTTATTTTATTCTAATTTTTGCTTCATAACTTTTGCACTGTCCACTTCCTGCTGTGACAAAACAAATTTCCCACATGTGGGACTAATAAAAGTCATCTTATCTTATCTTATCTTTCCAACAAGCTGCAACTTCACTGTGCTTGTGAAGAAAACTTTTGAGAAGACTGTTGGAGTTTGACATTTGCCACTTTTGGAGTAAAATGGCAAGAAGAGACAGCGAAGAATACAGGACAAAAGCTGAAAGAGAACTGCCGGCTATTGGACTGTTGAAGTGGGAGAGGACAACGGAGTGAGAGGAGTAGGTGAGAACACAGAGGAATGCTGTTGTTTAATGTGGGAAATCAAAATTTGGGTTAGCAAACCTGGGAAAAAGAAAACTGACCGCTAAAGTGGGAAAATTGTGAAGGAGTCTGAAACACTGCAAAGAGAAACATATACAAAATCACACACACACAACAGAAAATGTATTAACCCTACTAACACTTACAAATACAAGAGAGCTCATGAAGATTAGACAACATCTTAAGCATGTGAGTCTGTTTATCATCTTGTCCAAGTCACTTAGTGTGATGAAAAGTGATGCAAAGACCATTGGACTAATAGCAAATTAGTTAAAAAAATTATCAAATTATAGCAAAGAAATGTGTAGGAAAGGCAGCTTTAAGGACATGCCCTGCTGGAGATGCAGCTCCTCAGATATCAATTAAACCTGCCTAATAACACAAGCACACATGCAATGAAGATCAGCTTGTTATCTCTCATCAGTCTGTCAATTTAACAGACACTTGTTATCAAATCCTGACAGTTGACTCTCTAGGTTGCAGGACAACAGTTTAACTTTTGTGGGAAAAAAAAGATTCTGGTTTGACCAACCAGTGATCAGACAATAAATTTAGTTGTTAACATAGTAATTTGGGAGATGCTTTCTGCTTGATTGATGCAGCACAAGTAATTTATTGTATGAAGGAAATTCTCTTTTGTGATAATATTTTGAACATGCATTTCTGTTGTCCTGTCAACTTGGTGGGTTAATAGCTGATATGCAAATTAGCTGATTGTTATTAGATTAAGGAAAGGTGATTGAATTCTGACACAAGTGAATGGAATGTGTTGGAGTCTGTTAGAGTGGAGACTCTAAAACACTGAGTTTCCTGGTTTTGATGTGCGGGTGAATCCTGCACCCAGATACACAACTCTGAATACGTCAGAACAAAGTTGTTTTGTGAAGTGCATGACAACATGACATATGTTTTATGATGAAGGGAAAAAAGAAAAACTGAATAAAATGGGTCTGTGGCCTAAATGAGTGAAGAGCACAGACCTGGGCATTAAGCTCATATCTAATAAGACATTAGGGTTATGTTGTGTGTTGTGTGGCTGATGGATGGATGGTTTGGAATGAATCTAGCTAATGATTTTTCTTTTGTTGCAAAGTTGAGCCTGCCAATTAGGTTTGGTATGATTTCCCTCCTGAGATGAAGAACATGTGTCATGACTTAACAAGGCCTTTTTATTTTGATACTTTCACAGTGCACTGAAAGTTTTGTTTGATATTCTCTGTCGTTTGAGTGGATCTGCACAATTAGAACGAAAGCGCTATACGACACGTCGTCGGGAAAACTGTTGCAAGTGAGTTTCTCCACATTAAAATGGGCTCAGGAGAAAGCCACTTATCTGGGACAATTAGAAAGTAAGTTAAGATAAGATAAGATAAGATAAGATAACCTTTATTAGTCCCACATGTGGGAAATTTGTTTTGTCACAGCAGGAAGTGGACAGTGCAAAAGTTATGAAGCAAAAATTAGAATAAAATAAAATAAGAATAAATACAGTACACAACTGTACAGAATAGAATAAAATAAAATACTATATACAGCAGAATAAAATAGAATAAAATATACAATAAGATAAAAATAGAATACAAATGCTATATACAACTGAGTAAAAAATACAACGATGCCAGGAAGATTATTGCACTTAGTGTTATTGCACATGTGTGTGTTTGATCAGTTAAAGTCTTTGTTGTGGAGTCTGACAGCAGTGGGGAGGAAAGACCTGCGAAATCTCTCCGTCCCGCACCGTGGGTGCCGCAGTCTCCCACTGAAGGAGCTGCTCAGTGCTGTCACAGTCTCATGCATGGGGTGGGAGATGTTGTCCAACAGGGATGACAGCTTTGCCGCCATTCTCCTGTCACTCACCACCTCCACTGGGTCCAGAGGGCATCCTAGAACAGAGCTGGCCCTTCGGATCAGCCTGTTCAGTCTCTTCCTGTCCCCAGCAGAGATGCTGCCGCCCCAGCAGACCACACCGTAAAAGATGGCTGAGGCCACCACAGAGTCATAGAAGGTCTTCAGGAGTGGGCCCTCCACTCCAAACGACCTGAGTCTCCGCAGCAGGTACAGTCTGCTCTGCCCTTTCCTGTAGAGGGCGTCTGAATTATGAGTCCAGTCCAGTTTGTTGTTCAGATGAACACCAAGGTACCTGTAGCTGTCCACAGCCTCGATGTCCATACCTTGGATGTTCAGTGGTTGCAGTGGAGGATGTTTGTGCCTGCGGAAGTCTACCACCAGCTACTTGGTTTTACTGGCATTGATCTGGAGGTAGTTCAGCTGGCACCAGTCCACAAAGTCTTGGGTCAGTCCTCTGTACTCCTTGTCGTCCCCATCAGTGATGAGGCCGACTATTGCAGAGTCATCAGAGAACTTCTGCAGGAAGCACTGGGTGGAGTTGTGGGAGAAGTCTGCAGTGTAGATGGTGAAGAGGAACGGAGCCAGAACCGTTCCCTGTGGGGCCCCCATACTGCAGACGACCCTGTCCGACACACAGCCCTGAGTCCTCACATACTGTGGTCGGTCGGTGAGGTAGTCCAAAATCCAGGTAGTGAGGTGATGGTCCACTCCAGAGTTCTCCAGCTTGTCCTTCAGAACCGAGGGAAGAATAGTGTTGAAGGCACTGGAGAAATCAAAGAACATGATTCTCACAGTGCTCCCAGCGGTCTCCAGGTGAGCGAGGGAACGATGTAGGAGGTGAATGACGGCATCATCCGCTCCAATGCCAGGCTGGTAGGCAAACTGAAGTGGGTCCAGTGATGAGCTCACAAGGCGCCGAAGCTGAGCCAGGACCAACCGCTCCAGGGTCTTCATCAGGTGGGATGTCAGAGCCACCGGCCTGTAGCTGTTGAGGTCCTTGGGGCGTGAAGTCTTTGGCACTGGAACAACACAGGAGGTTTTCCAGAGCTGTGGGAAGTTCCTGTCCAAAAGGATTCAGCGAGGTAATCCGATCTAAAATTCTTCTTTTTCTTTTTGAAATGACGTCATTTTACTGAGGGTGGAAATCAAATGTGACGATAAATTCCACTATCAGCAAAGAAAGAATCAATGAATGAATGAGTGGAAATAAAAAAAAAAATGGGGAATTGACTGGACTGGTTAAAACTGACAAGACTTGACTGACTTGACTGATTTGGCACCAGTATGTAAGATTGCACCTCCACCTAGCCATGACAAAGGGTGGATGTATATGTGTGTGTGTGTGTCTTCTGTTGCAGGAGCAGGAGGAGACCACAGGAAGAAACTTGGGTCACATGACTATGTGAACTCTGCAAATGTAACCTTTTAGTTGTAATTTTTCTGGGTGTCTGAATTTACTAGGCGTGTGTTATTCATGACTGAGTGTTGCTCACAGAGGTCACTGTGAGAAAGTGTGTGCACACCTGCGCAGCGCTAACATTTGCATTCTCTTTTCTACAGCATTACAGTTCATCATGTGATTTGGTCAGGTGATTTTGAGCAGGACACAACTGGTTGATGTTTTTTCTACCACAGGATTCCTGGGTTTATGGGCAGCAATTCCTGTCAGGGCAGCAATTTCCTATGAACATCACTAATGCTGTGTCACTGTGCTATGCATACTTTGACACTCTGAAGAGGGTCTTCCTTTGTGTCAGTGTTGTTGTCATTTGCTTCATGACCACTTCTACAAGACTGCTGAGGTGACTCAGTAGGTGGGATCATAACAGCAGTAAGACAACTGGATCCAGCACCCTTTCCACAAAGGGGTTTTCTGCAGAGATGAATGGACAGTAGAGGAGTCATAAGAATCCCCCTCACAGGACGAAGGCCTAAAGTGAGGGGATGGGGGTTGATAGAGGCCATAAAATGAGTGCTGACGAGGCCTGCAGCTTTGGAGATAGCTGAAAGCCATGTTGACAAGCAACAAAACCACCTGGTATGTTTGAATTCCTATTCTCCATACATTTGGACTCTGGTCCTATGGACGGTGATAGAAACAACTGAAAGAGACATTTATGGCGCCCTGCAGAACTCAAATCACTCTGCAGAGAGACGTGTGATTTACATGCCTAGAGGAGGAACCCCACCAAGCTGGGATGTTTTTGAAAATATTAATTCCTCTTTTCACTGTTAACAATTCATTTGTTCGCTCGTTGGATGCAGTTTACCATTGAATGAGATCAATGAGGAATACGATAACTGCTAATACATTTGTCAAACTGTGTACTTTTACAGTAATTTAGGGTGACTGACATATGCTGAGTATAAAAATCTTTGCAGTGAACCTGTCAGAAATAAGGTGTTCATAACTGGGAACTTTTCTAGCATAAATGTCAAACAGGGCGGAACTGTCAGGTTTATATTATTGGATTGTCATTTATGCTTAGAAATATCTACTCATATATGCTTAGAGTTTTATAAAAGATTGCGTTTGATCCTTAGCAGTCTGTAAAGACTCTGTGTGCCTTCCAGAGTGCTCTGACATGCTCACACAGAGCTTAAGGTCATGAGAGAGGTTATATCTTCTCTTACTGATTTATGGTAAAGGAGGACACCTACTCTGTATCTAGTTAAGTATAAGAGCCTTTTGTTTAGATGGACCACTAGACTCCTGGCACCAGCTTTGGGGAGTCTTCGCAGGATCACATCACCAAAAACTGCTGATGGCTAACCAGCTGTACCGAATGACAGCAATATCAGGAAGAAGGAACACGAGAACCTGGAGAAGTACCAGTTTCAGAGAAGAGCTCGAGAAGATGTGGAGGGTAAAGGCAACGGTGGTCCCAGTGGCTCCAACAGATCCAAGAAACAACACCTGTGATCTCTGTCCAGAAGAGCAAATGCCTAGTATGTCAGATTACAAGTCCAGCCCTGGCTCAGGCCCTTAGGGCCAGTGAAAGAAACTCTAAATGCTTCAGCATACCAGGACATATTGGACAATTTCATTCTCCCAACTTTGGAGAAAATTTTTTAAGATAGCCCCTTCCTGTTCAAACATGGACCTGCAAGGTCCATAAAGACACGGATGAGCAGATTTGGTGTGAATGAATTTGATTGGCACGAAGTCCTGATCTCACACCAACAGAACACATTTGAGATGTGGAATGGAGAAGAAGCATACTGTTACAGATTAAAAATTAGGGTGGTGTGTAGAGCTAAAGTAACAGCGATAAAGCTGATAAGTAATAACACGAAGATAGAGAGGAAAGCTGTTAAAGGTAGGTTAAGAAGAGAGGTTATGATCAGTGAGCAGCAGTAGCCTTTATATTGCTGCTGAAGATGAAGATGAAGACAGCAACGCAGTGTTGAGGTGTGTGGGAGGAATTACAGATGGGTTCAAGGTGGGGGTGGGACAACATCAGGGATCTGCTCTGAGCTCCTTTATGTTTGCAGTGCTGATGGAAAGCCTGACAGATGCTGTTGGGCAGGAGTATAGGATATAATATAGGATTATAGTGTTTGCAGATGACATTGTAATCTATTTTGAGAGCAGGGAGTTGGTGGCTCCACCAATCCTAAAATTCATATACAGTTTTAGAACAACATATGTGCCCATCCAGATTACACCTTTTTCAGATGTATAATTCATATACATGATATTCAGCAAGATAATGCTAAATGCTATACTGCATCCACTAAAACACTAAGGTTTCATATTAGAAAAGTTGTTGGACTGGTTTGCCTACTTCCAAGCCTGTTGGCAACTGAAAACATCTGGCCCATCATGAGCCAAAAAACATGACAAAGAAGACCCAGGACTGATTAGCAGCTGTATTTTTCTTAAAATGGACCAGTTCCTCAGTTTAAACTGCATTCTGTAGTTTACATTTTACACACTGCCTGAAGTGTTTTGGATTTGGCTTTGTTTTAAGAATAAAAATATTACTTAACTTCAGTTTTCTAATGCCAAAAACACTCTAAAGTCCAAATGCTACAGATTAAAGAGAAATAAGGTAAAGAGAAATCTATTTCAGATCTTATACTAGAAATACTGAAGGACAAACAAAAGATGCTGAAAAGGCTTCGGGGACCTATTTTTGTTTTGCTGTCTTCTTGACTTTATTGCCATTGTTACCATGGGTACGTTTTCTTTGAGAATGTGAATTGCTTCATGTTGTGTTTATTTTGTTTTTGTTTAAAATAAATAAACAAACAAAAACAACAAGCAAAAAACAAATGCAGCACATCTCTTCTTGGGGAAAAGAAACTTTTATTCACTTCCATTAAAATGATTCAAGTTCTTTGCAGTGCTGGGAAGACAGTACTTCTAAATATATATCATGGTAATATATATTTTAAGAAAGGGCATAGCAAACAGTTTAGCAACTGGCAGTCAAGCTTAGCTGGTACTTAAAACTGTGCAATCTAATGTCAAAGTACTCTAGCAGTTAGTTAGAACACTCCAGCAAAAAGATATATCATCAATCTTTAGTGAAATTTGACATATTGCATAATGGCATCAGTCAGTTATCAGTCTACTATACACGGAAATATTTCTGATTCTTTTCCTGTTCTTGCCCATTCATTTAAATCACATCTCGACAGTTTTCTATTTGGCATTTTAAGTGAAGAGTTTCTTCCTTTTTTATGATTATATCTTTACATACTGGAATGTTACTGACTGAGCTGATTACACTTTATGTTAAAAAGTATAGATAGCATGAAGTTATTCATAAAAAGCAAGGTGTCATAAGAACTAATAATTGTTAAATTAAACTTTGGAGTAGTTTTTCTGCAATGTTATGCTATGTAACATTATCTCCTTGCATTTTGCATGCAGTTTTTCAAATTAAGAAAAATAAGAACAAAATATATTTATGTGTTTACTAAAAATAACAGAGAAATATTCAGTAGCAGCAATTGTTCCTTGTTTTGTAATAGGAATGCACACGGGACAATAAGCATAAATATCAAATCTCTAGTAAGATGTAGGTATCAAAAAGATCACACTAGAACAAATAGTTAATAGTTACACTGCGCAAAAAATTAAAGCACCACTTTGAAAATGCATCAGATCTAAATATGGATTCAAACGCACCCCGAAAATTGAAGTAAAACAATTATGCTGCCGGCTAGTTCATTTTGGCAGAATTTAACTCAACATGGTACTCAGTAGTCAATATAGGCCCCACACGCTTGTCATTCCTGACAGTTCCTAATGAGATTCTTAAAGGAGTAGTTGTAAAACATTTAACTGATCATCTGCAGAGGAATGGCTTATTTGAAGAGTTTCAGTCAGGTTTCAGAGCTCATCACAGCACAGAAACAGCTTTAGTGAAGGTTACAAATGATCTTCTTATGGCCTCTGACAGTGGACTCATCTTTGTGCTTGTCCTGCTAGACCTTAGTGCAGTTTGATACTGTTCACCATACTATTTTATTACAGGAATTAGAGGATGCTATAGATATTAAAAGTTCTGTACTGCAGGGATTTGGATCATATCTATCTAACAGACTTCAATTTGTTGATGTAAATGGAAAGTCGTTAGTTATGGACGCAACACTTTGTGTACTAGCACCGATTCTGTTTACCTTATCCATGCTTGCCTTTGGCAGTATCCGTAGTAGTAAGTTGGATAGCACACACCAATTAATTGCAGGAAGACCTGGATGACCTCTAATTTTCTGTTACTCTACTCTGGCCTAAAAGAATGTTAGAAATATGGTATCTAACCAGATTATTGCTATGGATGGCATTAAATTACTGGGCACTAATGGTGGACCTACCATTAACACTGTGAGGAATATTGGAGTCATTTTTGACCAGGATATATCCTTCAATGCACATATTAAACAAATTTGTAGGACTGCTTTTTTCGAATTGGACAATCTCTCACGCTGAAAAACTAGTTCATGCATTTATTACTTCTAGGCTGGACTACTGTAATTCATTATTATCAGGATGTCCTGAAAATTCCCTGAAAAGCCTTCAGTTAATCCAAAGTGCTGCAGCAAGAGTACTGACAGGGACTATATTGGCTTCTCTTCATTGGCTCCCTGTTAAATCCTGTTAAATAAATGGTGCCAATAAAATGTCTAAATTAAGACTGTTATAATACAAATAATTTCAGTCATGCTTCTATTGTCAAACTTGAAACAACAGGGAAATTGCAGAAGAATATTTTTACATTTTTTATTCTCTTTGGATTATATTTTCATCATGGAATTTATTTTATTTTTTATTTGCCACTAGGGATGGGATTTCATGATTGGTATCACTTATCGATTCCCATATCATTCTCATTTTCAGAGTCACCAACATCTCTAAGCACCATGTCAAAGACATGTTCATGCAAATTAATTACATGCTGTGGGTCAAATGTTTGTGGATTTTGGAGGTATTTCCACTCTTTGTTATGATCAGGGGTCTTACTCAAAAGGAGGAGGAAGTACTTTGTTACACTATTTGTTACATTACAACTGCCTTTCTCGGTCAAATGAACAAAAACATATTGTCTCATAATTACCATTTCCCAATATAAACCTGAATTTACAGTCCCACACACCAACACAAATCCCTGCCCTAATGAGGGCACACATATGATATTTCTCTTAGTGTTTAGGTATGAACACAAAGCCGACAGCACAAAACAAAAATGAAAACAAGCACAACCAGACTTTAAAGTGATCTCCATGTTGATTCTACTTCAGAAACATGAACAGATTGTTGTGATTTGGGGCTATATAAATATAAAAATAAATATAAATATATAAATAAATAAAAACAGGTAGAAACGAAGCCTGCAGCCTAACTGCTCATCCGTTTTTTACCTGATGAAGTTCAGCGGCAGCTGGCCTCACCGCAGCTCACAAGTGATGGCTCACTTTACTGCAGCCATGGGCTGGGATTGGCATTCACTCAGCTTAGCATCGCTCTGGGATCTTAGATAGCCTAGCATTAGCATGCTGTCTTGCAAAGAGCTGAAGTTGTATTAGCAACAAGCTGTTCTGTCCTAGATGCAGTTTGCACTTCCTTTTGTGCAATAAAAATAAAAGTTATGTTCGTATCCACGCTGGAAACTGCCCTACAATTTGCTCCTCCATAACTGAAATCAGCTAATTGTAGCATACGTGCCAGAACTGATAAGCGGGATTGACAGGCAAGCAGACTAACAATTCCAAGGAATTGGTCTACTAGGAACCGGTTCTTGCAGAGAACCTTCTTTTCCTCGATTCTCATCCACATTGGCCACTCTAGAATACTATACTTTTAACATGAAGTGTGACCAGTAATGTTACCCTCAATAAAAAGCATTTATTTCTAATGCACAGGATACAGTGATATTTTAAACTGCATAATTTAGGTTATAACTAGCACAATGTCCTGTATTACACAAAGACAAACATGCAGTGCCTACTTAATGTACGGGCTTTAAGGGAACTCAAGCAATAGGACGCTAAGTTTTATATTTGTGAAAATTTGCAGTTATACCCGGGAACCACACTGGTTTTTGCATCTTTGCAAACATGGCTCTAAACAGAAAAAATAATTGTTAGTTAGCAACGACTCTTATGTAGGAACTTCTGGCAATAATACATCCAGCCTGCATAGTGGTTGTATTTTTGATGCCAGACAAACTGACAGTTTCCAGTCTGTTTTGATCAACTGGAATAAAGCTGTGATAGGCATGGTTTCCTTGGAGCATCAACACTGCTGAATGAGTAAGACTGCTCAGAGATTACTGTTGGTTTGCTGAAAACATGTTCTAGTTGCAGGCATTTCTAATTCCATCACATATGGTGGATTTCTGCAATAGCTTGTTTTGTGGCACATATCCATTGTAAAAAAAAAAACCCAACCAAACAAACAACCCACCAGTTTTTGTGTTGTAAAACTGTATAGAAGATGGGAACAGGTTGAAAATGTAGGTAAAAAGGAGACCTTCCATGCTATAACTTGCTTTAACCAGATATCTAACCCATATGGTGAGTTCACAGTTGAAAATTTACAAATAAAATTTCAAGCATCCCCATGTACCTTGGAAAATATTGACGGGATGAATGTAATGTTATTCATTGCTTCCTTGAAAATGCTAAAAATATTGTACATGAAAGCTGTTTCTGACAGAGTAAGGTGGGAACTTTTATCTGATTTAACAGATTTTTTTAATGGAATGACCTATATACAAATTTCCTATATGATTTATCAATGAAAAGTGTACTTTTAGTGTCAGCACTGTCCGCTCTGTACCCAGGGATACAAATCACTTTCTTCTTCTTCCTCTTACAGATAGATTGACCAGTAGACAACATTGAAGAAGAGGAAAGAGAAGGGAAAAAGGGCTCTTGCATAAAGATCAATGCGCTTAGCAGCTGCCGGTATGACAGGTTTAGGTGGTGGTGGTTTCTTGTTGGCTTTGTTTTGTGATTTGAGGGCCCCTGTAACTTCAACTGGTTTACCATAACAGTCAAAGTTAGAAAGTTCAAAGTCTCGAGGTAAAGATCCAACGATGCTGAAGTCACTGGAGCGAAGGTCAGACTTCGAAGTGCAAACTTTCTTACAGCGAGTTTCAACGACCTGGTAAAAGACACATGCTGACTGAACAACATCAATAGGTTTCTTTTTGCTCTTATACAACAGATATTGGTATTGAGTCATTCCATCTCAAACAGAGACAGGCCTTTTGCTAAATAGTCTCTCATTTGCATAAAAAATTTATGACACATACATAACATATATAATGAGTGTGGTGGGGTTTTACCTTTATATTTCAAAATACTTATCAAGATATTTTTTTTCTTTGAAAAATGGCTATTTTGTTGCACACTGAAATCTCTGGCATTGCTTGAATTAATGAATTAAAATGTTCTAAAAATTTGCTGATTTGAAATGAAATTTCCCTCTAGGGTGTTACATGGAGCTATTTTCACACATGTACCACAGTCTTTAACTTTTCTAAACATTTGAATGAGAATCAAATTGGTTGGCTTAGACAGCAATTAATCAATTCCCATATGTAGAGTCTATGTAATATCTGAATGAGCCAATGCAAAAACAGAGCAATCACCACCTTTTATTAAATCCAAATAGAACATTTGCAGTAGTGAGAATGGATTAAATGCATAGAATGCTCTGTTACGCATATGCAGCAAGTGACAAAACTCGGCTTCAGACAATGTTCATGTCCAGATTCTCCTCCAAGTGTCCATAATTCATGTGTGAAAGCAGCTTTTCAAAAACTGCATTCGAGAAATAAGACCAGGGGTCTCATGAATAAACATAGACATAGAAAACCAGACCTGAAGAGGCATATACCACTTCCCAAGTAAGTTGGGATTTATTACAACAAACTTAAGAGGAGAATGTGTGCACCATTACAGAAAATCTGATCCATCAATAGGAACATTTTGAAAATGGAAATTGGCAATGCATACTGGTGAAGTGCTGCACTGAAGTTATTTCTTGTCTATTTATCGCAGTCTAACGAGTTGCCCACGCATGCCATGTTTTTCAGCAATCCCACCGCTCCTGAACAGGACCGCATGGGCGCTTCCTGTCCAAAAGGACCTCCAGTCTCATAAGAGCAGGACCATCCATCTCTTCCCTGCAAGGCTCAGGCAGATGGCCCGACCCTTTAGAGCAGGGGTGTTGAACTCCAGGCCTCGAGGGCCTGTGTCCTGCAGGTTTTAGATCTCACCCTGGGTCAACACACCTAAATCAAATCATTAGTTCATTACCAGGCCTCTGAAGAACTTCAAGACATGTTGAGGAGGTGATTTAGCCATAAAAATCAGCTGTGTTGGATCAAGGACACAACTAAAACCTGCAGGACACCGGACCTCGAGGCCTGGAGTTCGAGACCTGTGCTTTAGAGAGAGAGGCTCTGTGTCCTAGGGCTGCCTGAGCCAGTGGTGCGAACTCTGCAGGAGTTTCATGCACCATCCACTAGGGCTGCCTACTCCTACTACTGAAGACTGTTTGCCTACTGGTGCGCAGTCCACCAGTTGGACCCCCACGAGGCCATAGTTTACACCACTCTGCAGTTCCTGCAATCCCAGCTGGATGTGGGCAAGTCTGCAGTTACAGTTACAATGGGAGGTATGGTGGCAGCAATCAAGGCAGTTTGCATTGGTCCCCCAGCATTTATGGGACTGACTCCATCCTAATCTTGCTGTTTCTTAGCGGTTCCCAGTGACTTTCAACTTGCAGATCTGGATGCCCAGTTCCCCCATGGAACCTGGTCCTTGGTGGCCTTTAGCATATTCCCATTTAGCTTGGGCTGTGGTTACTTCCCTCTTGGGTCGGACCATAATGTAGCTCTGTGCTAGGCTGCTCCCTGGGTCTTCACAGTGTATAGCAGGTGCATTCAGACAATTAGGAAGATGGAAAAGCTCTTGTTTGCTTAACGTGGGGTCTTGGGCAGACCCTTGCCTAGCCAAGGGTGTGCTCTGGCCAATTGTGCAGTTGCGGAAGAATCTGAGTCCACATTTTCCAGATTCTACCACCTTGACAATAAGAGGTAGCAGCCAGTCCCTCCTAGAGTGGTTGCTGCATCTTGCAGGACCCCTTCGTACCAGTCTTATGTCTTGTAGACTGAAAGCCCCTCTGCTCTTGAGGCTTGGCCTTTACATCTGGTAGGGCCCTGACCTGGTGAGCATGTGAATGTGCTTTAAGTTATTGGACTGCATTGTCTCCTCTCAGGTTGTCATAAAGAGTTACCCTGTACATTTGTAAGGGAGTGGAGAGATGTAATAGTGAATGTTTGATTACTTTGTAACCTTGGCTATCTGAGTGAGAAAAAACTCTCCAACTTTAAGGCTGCTTGGAGAGACATTCTGATCAAACTATCAGTGATTTCATGTCTGCTGTTTTATAGTTAAGCTGTGAGGCATGGCCAGGCAACCCGGAGTATCCTGACTAATGCAAGGGGGGTCATTCACCCTAGATATGGACTATCCAAGGAACTGGAGAAATAGTCTCTTACTCTGAACCCCAGGGTTACAAAGTAACCATGCATTCTCATTAGTGTGGTGTATTCAGTTATCCTATGATGTCTAATAGCTATATATATATATGCTCATGTATTGCTTTATAAATCACAAAAGTTCCTGGATCATTTTTTGCTTTTTGTGCACATCCATACTTTTGGTATGCTTTTCACTCGCTGCTGCATGCATGAAGCCTGAGGTGATCTTGACCTGCCATTTCCTATATATGCATTAGACAATTTAAGTATTGACCCGCACATATTTTTCTTTATTAGAGGGAGAACTTCTAATCAGACTCAAAAATTGTCTTTTTTTCTTGTGTTGAGTTTTAAGGATAGATGTGCACTTATGACAAACAATGTAAAAACGCAGAACACACTATATTTACAGATTTTAGAAGTCTGTTACCCAAGTTGTGATCACCTGCAGAGTGTTGACATGCATTGGTGTTCCACTAGTGCCATTGATGGTGTTGATAGCTTTAGTTAAAGGCTTCTTTCCTTCTTTCTCCTTCAAAGCTTTTTCTTTTGTGGCCATTTTGGCTTTCTCCTCTTCGATCAGTTTAGGACTGTTCAGCATCACCTTTATAACAAAAGTAAAAAGGAGTGAGGCACAGAAAAGAGAAATAGAGACAAGAAAAGAGAGAAAATTGAGAGGTTCTTAGGGTTGTCTATATAGGAAGGAATCTTTTTATTTCAACACTTGACATATATATCTTGCCAACTAATCAAACTCAAATGTCTGACTTGAGAAAATCATATCTACAAATTCATACACGCACATTGTTATATACATTTGGTGCTGTATATAAAAAAATTGAATTGAATGCATACATATATATATATATATATATATATGTGTCATGATCCTGGGTCCTTTTGACCCAGCGTTTTGTGTTTTCTATTATTGTAATTTTGGTTCTGTTCTTCCTCGGTTAGTGTTCATTCTTTTCTGCCCGTGTATCCCTGTGTTTAGTCTGTGTTTTTGAGTCTGTCATTACGTGTATGTGTTTCCTGTTTTACTTTGAAGGTCTCTGTCTTATCTCAGTGTGTTCAGTTTACTTTTCCCCTGTCTCGTCAGGTCGGATTACTCCCAGCTGTGCCCTCCTTTTGTGTCTCATTCCCTCGTTATCCTTCTGTGTATTTAAACCTCGTGTCTGCCTCTGTTAGTTGCTGGTTCGTCTGTGTTGTTTCCCCTCAGTCTCCCTGCGTCTCTCCGTGTGTATTTCCCCGGACCTCCCTGCATCTTCGTTTCTGGTTTGTTTTGTTAGTTTTACCCAGTTTAGGTTCCAGTTTCATGTTCCCAGTGCCATTGTTGTTTGTATTTCCTTTCGTTTAATAAATACTCACCTGCACCTGCCAAGCAACGACTCACAGCCTTGGCCAGCTGCTGTAAGAGGTACACTAGAGAGATCGAAGGTAGGGAGAATAAACCAGCTGTTCTCAACAGAACCAGCCAAGGTGTACTCTCAGTGGCAGGGGAACAATATGAGAACAGCACTGCCAAGGCTGGAGACGGAACAATACTGGAAGAGCATATGGGAGAAGGACGCAACCCATAACGGCAATGCTCAGTGGCTAGTGGATCTGAGGGCAGACCAAAGCAAACTCCCTGAACAGGGTCCAGTAACCATCACCATGGCAGACATCCAAGAAAGGGTCTCCAGTATGATGAGTTGGACAGCACCAGGCACTGACATGGTTCACGCCTACTGGCTAAAGAAGATGACTGCACTCCACAACCGCCTGGAAGCACAAATGAACCAGCTGCTAGTTAATGAGAGACACCCAGAATGGCTAACCAAAGGCCGGACAGTCCTGATCCTCAAGGACCCCCAGAAGGGACACGTGGTGCTGAGGCACGATGTGGAAGCTCCTGTCAGGCATCATATCGGCTAAGATGAACAGGCACATGGCTCAATACATGAGTGGGGCACAGAAAGGGATGGGCAAGGATACCAGAGGCACAAAACACCAGCTACTGGTAGACCGAGCACTCAGCTGAGACTGCAATACCAGACTGACCAACCTGTGCACTGCCTGGATTGATGACAAGAAGGCCTATGACTCAATGCCCCACACCTGGATCCTGGACTGCCTAGAACTATACAAGATCAACAGGACCCTAAGAGCCTTCGTCAGGAACTCGATGGGGACGTGGCGGACAACACTGGACACCAACTTCAAGCCCATAGCACAAGTCACCATCAAGTGTGGGATCTACCAAGGAGATGCTCTGTCCCCACTGCTGTTCTGCATAGGCCTGAATCCCCTCAGTGAGATCATCGACAAGACTGGCTACGGATACTGACTCCGGAACGGAGCAGTTGTCAGCCACCTCCTGTACATGGATGACATCAAGCTGTATGCCAAGAGTAAATGAGACATCGATTCACTGATCCACACCACCACGATATACAGCAATGATATCGGAATGTCATTCGGACTGGAGAAGTGTAGTCGGATGGTAACAAAGAGAGGGAAGGTAGTCAGAACTGAGGGGATCGAACTACCAGAAGGCAACAGGGATCGAACTACCAGAAGGCAACACTGCAGACATAGAGCACAGTTACAAGTACCTGGGCATCCCACAGGCAAATGGGAACCATGAAGAGGTTGCTAGAAAAGCTGCAACCACCAAGTACCTGCAGAGGGTCAGGCAAGTCCTGAGGAGTCAGCTGAACAGTAAGAACAAGATCCGGGCTATCAATACCTACGCCCTGCGTGTGATCAGGTACCCTGCTGGGATAATAAGCTGGCCAAAGGCGGAGATAGAAGCCACTGACATCAAGACAAGGAAGCTCCTGACCATGCATGGAGGGTTTCACCCCAAGTCCAGCACCCTGAGGCGGTACGGTAAGCGAAAGGAAGGAGGCCGGGGACTGGTGAGTGTCAGCATCATGGTCCATGAGACAAAAAAACATCCATGAATACATCAGTAAGATGGCCCCAACCGACCTGAGACACCCCCTAGGGGAGAATGACCGAGCTAAGATCCTGTGGGATACAGACGGACAGACGTGGTGGTAGACAAACAGAAGAAGATGGCTGTAGTGACAGATGTAGTGGTTCCCAATGACAGCAACATCAGAAAGAAGGAACACGAGAAGCTTGAGAAATACCAAGGGCTCAGAGAAGAGCTCAAGAAAATGTGGAGGGTGAAGGTAACGGCGGTTAACGGTGGAGCTTGAAGGATAGACCATATTTGCCTGTAGGCTGAAATGAATGTGTGACAGTATGTTTTAACATGCATACTTATCTGCAGTGTGTGACTTTTATTCAAAATGTGAAGCACTATGCAAGCCTATGTTTTAAAAAGTGCTATACAAAACAAGTTATTCAGAATCAGAATACTTTATTAATCCCAAAGGAAATTATAGGTTACAGCAGGTAGCACTAGCGTGCTACCTGCTGTAACCTATACGCATGCGCATATACAAAGGAGCCTTCTGACCAAACTTTACACAAACATCACATTGGGAGACATGTCAAAGAGGTAGGCTGATAGGAAAAAACAATGAAAATACATAACATGAGGTGAGAGGAGGAGAAAAAAACTCCACTCAGACTGAGCTCCTAATGGGAGAACAGTTTGAGAACAGAAAAAACACCCCGGCACAAAAAGGACATGACTTTCAATACACCATAGAAACAGATGACAAGCAACAGGGATGGGTAAAAGGTGAGAGACAGCCAATGTAGACAGCGCATTCGGGCCTGGAGCATATGCGCTGGTCCCCTCTGATCCACCGTCTACATCGGGAGGGAATAAGCGTCGAAGGCGTTTGGAAGGGGAGGGGGGATGAGTCTATATCTGCATGTGTATGTATGTGTGTGTGTGTGTGTGTCCAGAGTTCAGCTGAGAAAGTGTCCTTCGCCCTGCCGTGCTAAGTAGCCGTCTTGGCTCTTGACGGAGGCGGTCGCACTTTTCTCGTTCTCCCTCTCCCTTTCCCTTATCTTTCCTGCTTGGCTTCTCATGTCTTTTGTATCGTCTCACTTATTCTCTAACCCTCAAAGAGTTTCTCAGTCTTGTTCTCTAAAACCTAAAGAATTATGGATTTTATCAACTGGTCCCGTAACAGAATTGACACCTTCCTGGGCTTGGGAGAGCCCGATTGTCCTGCAGAGACGTTTGCTGCTGGATACTCGATGGTCGGTTGCGTCGTGTGTCTGGCGACACTCTCGATGGAGGACATTGCATGACATCTACTAATTCGGAACCATGATAACAGAGTTCTGGCTGATTGGAGCTGGCTCGGACCTGGCTTATTGAAGTACAAGAAGCGGCTACAGCTGTTCAAAATTCCATAAGGCTGTCCGACATGATAGACGATTGGCAGGGCTGTGAGTACTCAGACTGTGTTTTGAACACAATATGGATAAGATCTTGGAGAAGCTCATGGCTCTGCAATATGGATAACATCTTGGAGAAGAACAACGGGAATTGAGAGAATTGGTGACCAGTGATGGACATAGACCAACTGTGAAATTGGATGCAGTTGTTCGCACTAAAACCAAACATTCACCATCTTCACTCATGCGGCTAT
The DNA here is from genome assembly GCF_001858045.2 of Oreochromis niloticus. NCBI lineage: Eukaryota > Metazoa > Chordata > Actinopteri > Cichliformes > Cichlidae > Oreochromis > Oreochromis niloticus. Next base: position 2,078,078 of record NC_031971.2, read on the forward strand.
CCCACTGGCGCCAGCTGAAGGCCTGCCAAGGTCGAAGCTGACTGGAACAACAAAAATTCTTCCATGATAACAGGATTGTTGTCAGAACTCTTTGTCCCTCCTTCAAGGCCATCCGTGTTGATCAAAGATTGTTGACTTTTGCTTAACCGGGTGAAGGGACACTTTCTCTCGGTTGAACACACACACACACACGCACACATACGCATGTACACTGACACAGACCTGCACTCACCCCCCCACCCCCTCCAAATGCCTTCGAAGCTTATGTCTTCTATGTTGTGAGATGTGATGATTCATGTGTTTTTTTTTTTTTCTGTTCTCAAACTGATCTCCCTGTTGGAGCTCAGTCTGGGGGGAGTTCTTTTTTCTCCTCATCTTTCCTCATGTTATGCATTTTCCATTGTTATACCTCTCTGACCTGTCTACCCCATGTGATGTTTGTGTAATGTATGTATGGTCGGAAGGGTAAGATGGCACTGGCACGGCTGGCAGCCTTAATCCAATTTCCCTCGGGATGAATAAAGTATTATCAATCAATCAATCAATTAAACAGTCTTCCAGCCAACCCAGGTGGCCTTACGTAGGATAGGAAGAAACAGTCTATGCACAGTCTGTTATCAGGGTGTTTTAGTTCATCTCCAGCCTTGAGACCACAGCTGGCGCCGAAGTGGTAGCCGCATGAAATGATGGTGGTTTTTTACTTTAGTGCGAACAACTCATGTGAATTTCAAAGCTGTTCTAGCAGTCCGACACTGGTCTCTCAATCTCCCGTTGGAGAGCCGTGAGCTTCTCCATGATGTTATCAATCTTGCGCTCCATGATGTTATCAGTCTTGCGCTCAAAGAGCAGATTCTGAGAACTCACGACCGCCGTGAGCTTCTCCAAGATGTTATCCAATTTTCACTCAGAGGTCTTATTCTGAGTGTTCACGGCAGCCTCAAGTTTCTCCAAGATCTTATTCGTGCTGCGTTCAATGAGCCCATTTTGAGAACTCACGACTCGTCCCATCGTTTCAATCACAGCAGGCAGCCTTGTGGGGTTTTGAACAGCCGATTTCGCTTTCTTTAATCTTCGATAAGCCAGGGCCAAGCCAGCTCCGATCAGCAAGAGCCCTGTTATCATGGTTCCGAACAGGTAGATGTCTTCGATGTCCTCGATCGACAGTCCCGCCAGGCACATGACCCTCCACTTATGCCACCCGTCCATCGTGTATCCGGCAGGGAAAGTACCTCCAGGACACTCAGGCTCACCCGAGCCCAGGCTTCTCGTTGAGAAGAGGGTGTCAATTGCATTCAGGGACCAGTTGATCAAATCCATAATTCCTCTTTTAGGTTTTAGAGAACAGACTGTGAGAGAGTGTTCCAGGGAAAGAGTAAGAAAATAGACGAGACTAGACAAGGACACAAGATGCTAAGCAGGGAAGATAAGGAAAGGGAGAGGAGAAAAGTGCGACCGCCTTCACCAAGAGCCAGAGAGAAGGAGTATTATTATTAATATTAGTATTATCAAGGGTGGGGCACATAACAACAATGCTCAGTAGATAGTGAAGCTAGGACCACAGCACCACCTTGAACAGGATCCAGTAACCATCACAGTGGCAGAAATTCACGTCTCATATATTCACACCTATTGGCTAAAGAAGCTAACTGCACCTCATAAGCAGCCACCAGCACAAATCAACTAGCTGCTAATAAATAAGAAACACCCAGAATAGCACAGAAGGCCAGGCAGTCCTGATCCCCAAAGATCCCCAGAAGGGAATGATAACCTGCCAAAGCACAACATGGAATCTCCTGTCAGGCCGCATAGCAGCTAAGAGGATCAGGCACATAGCTCAATACATGAGCAGGCCCCAGAAAGGAATTGGCAAAAAGAAAGAGTGTTAGGGTTTAAAATGATTAAACAAAGCTGTTTTTATTATTTTTATATACACAATGCAGTGTGCTCATAAACAAGTTAGCACTCCGTGTTTGAGGGTCAAAAGCTTCATCCAGCGGCATGTCTGGACTGAAATATTGAAGAGTCGACGTAGCACAGAGGGTTTTGCAACATGCTTACACATCACACTTGATAATGGTTAGAACAGGGGTCAGCAACCTTTAGCACCCAAAGTGCTACAGAGAAAATTACATTTTATTTATGTAATTAACACATTTTGAACTCTTAAAGAAATATAAAAAAAGGAAAGACACCCAGCTAAACTAAAATGATCCATGTAGCAAACAAAAACTGTTGTGAGCCGCCACCCTTATAACGCCTTTGGGCTTTTGGAGCCTTGACCTGACTTTTAAAAAATAATTGAAAAAAAAAGCTCTATGCTGCTAAAAGATGAAAAATAGATATTTGCAAAATTCTGCCTAAATATGTATTTTACCAGGTACACGTGTGGCCGGGCGTGGTCTGCAGTGCCGCTGCAGGGGAGGCGGACGCACCTGAGTGGCACCCGCAATCATGCCTCGCCGCCGTAACGTCTGTGCTATCTATGCTGTTGTGTTGTCGGGCTGTGAGCTGAAAAGCTACAGCCGGCTGTATGTGTACAGCAACTGTGTGTGAAAAGTGGTCAATAAAGAGATGCTGAAAAGCATGTTCATGGAAACATCGTCGGGTCTGCCGTGGTATGTTTACAATGGGACTTCTGCTCCTGAACCTCGGCGCACAGTGTCTGCAAATCGGGGCTATACGAAGTCACTTTCATCTTTACGCAGGACTGCAAGCTGTCATCTGTGAGGCGTGAGCGGTGTTTGTTTTTAACATAGTTCACGGTGGAGAATAGCTACTGACATAATGTGGATCCAAAGATCCATAATTGGCCTACCTGGGGTTGAAAGTTTCGATAACTGCACGGCGTTTCTGCGGGTACACCGTCTTCCGCGAGTTTGACACTTCTTTTGAGCGATGAAAAAAATAATAGAATATAATTTTATTTTTATATTTAGTTAGGGCCTATCACAATAATCCAATTTAGAAGTACAAGTTAAAAAAAAAGAACTAACATAATCAAAATACACTTCAGCTAAATATTTCTAATTTATTTTCCCAAACCACGCGGAGCCGCACTATAAGGACTAAAGAGCCGCATGCGGCTCCGGAGGCGCAGGTTGCCGACCCCTGGGTTAGAAGGATATTCTCTGGGCAGAAGGAAGTCTGAACAGAATGTCTTGAACTAGATATATAGAATCAGTAATATTAAAATGATCAGCGCTAGGCAGGGAGGTGTTTTTGTGTCTGTCTTTGTGATTCCAGGAAAAATGAGCAGATAGGAGGTTGACGAGGTGGGGACGGAGAGAAGACTCAAAAGGAGACAATAGGACTGCCACGTTGCTTCCGGAAGAAGATACCCAAAATAGTACTTGTTATTGTTGCAGTATAAAACTGTATGGCCCAAACCAGGGTTATCCTGAGGCAGACAGCTGTTCACATCCAGGTGCTTGTAATTTCAACAACAATGCTATAACCCTATAGGCCAAATTCAAGACAACTGAACAAGTCACCATCAAGTGCAGGATTTACCAAGGAGATGCTCTGTCCCAACTGCTGTTCTTCATAGGCCTGAAACTCATCACCCAGATCATTAACAAGATTGAATATGGATACTGACAATGGAATGGAGCAACTGTTAGCCATTTCCTCTAAATGGATGACATTAAGCTGTATGCCAGGGGTGAGCGAGAAATCGATTCACTCATCCACACCACCAGGATATTAAGCAACAACAGCTAAATGTCATTCAGAGAAGCAGAGAGGGAAGGTAGTCAGAACTGTGGGGATTGCACTACCAGAAGGCAGACATTGAGGACAGCTACAAGTACTTTGGAATCCCACAGGCAAATGGAAACCATGAAGAAGCCACTAGGAAAACAGCAACCACCAAATACCTGCAGAGAGAAGGTAGGTGCTGAGGAGTCAGCTGAATGGGGAGAAAAAGATCCAGGCAATCATCGCCTACACCCTGCCGGTTGTGAGGTACCCTGTTGGGATAATCAGCTGGCCAAAGGAGGTGACGCCAGTGACATCAAGACAACAAAACGTTCGGGCAAAAAAAGTTCAGGAAAAAACAATAAAGAACCATGAGTACATCAGAAGGACAGTCACGACTGATCATGTACTTAGTGAATACCTCAGGCATCAAAAACCTGAGAAAGAAGAGGAGGCAGGGAGAAGCATTATGATGGAAGGATCGGGCCCTGCACGTACCACTGGCAGATAGAAATGGCTGAAATCCTATCAATCGCTGGACGAAGCTGGACTGAGACACAGCACATAGGCACATTCGAAAATTAATTAAAAATTATCCTTGGTTGCAATATTCCACAGAAATTAAAGGAGAATTTTGCTCAATACAGTCAATGCAATATGATCACATCACATTTGAAAATTCATTAAAAATGTGATAGCTGACGTGAAACACATTCCTCCCCTGGTTCACCTACTCTACATCTGTGCCGAGTTCCATCTCAAACTGCTTTCCTACTCCCAGGAAATTAAAGGACAACTCTGCTCAAATTAAAAAACATCAAAGGAATGTGATAACATTGTGTTAAAAATGTAGGTATGTAATGTTCTGAAAGGCACATTCAAATAAAATGTATTATTAATATTATTAATATTATTATTAAAGATCAGCAGTTCAGTCCCTCCAAGGTTCAAGGTAATGCTTTGTCCTGCATCTTGTAACTAGAAACCTCCGTCCAGAGGGAAGACGCTGAAATTCACCCCGTAGAGAATGGGAACCATTATAAAGAATTGATAAAGCCACCCTCTGTACCTGTTTAGAGTACAGAGAGGCTAAATCTGATTCAGTGAGTTTTTCTCTGTGACAGAGGTCTGACCAAACCATGCCACCAAACAAAGCGATAAAACAGACTCAATAGAAGAACGATAAAACAAAGTTAAAATTGATTAAAAGACAGTCTAATAGATGGGCAGAAGATGCACACAGTTATGGCAAATCCCAAAGAGGGAAGAGGGAGGGATTTATAAGCATTCTTCCACTGAATTTTATGTCAGCTATTGAAGATGATTGTTTATGTACATTTTCATTTATTAAAATATGCCTGTTGGCACACATGTAGAGAAGGTAACCCAGAGGAAGAGTCAACTGACAATTTCATGTCAACAATCACAGATACGTTTTTTATGTAATGTTATGTGTGAGAATTTGAAGTTGAGCATAATTGTCCTTTATTTTCTGTGGGATATTGCGGCCGATGGAGATCAACCTTGACAGAGATGTAGAGTAGCTGAAGGAAGAATCACATTGCCACCCAAATTGAAAAGAAGAATAAATGAACACCCAATCAGGGAAAACAATGGTGCAGGAGCTTAATTTCTCTTAATTTCCTGAAGAGAAAAAAAAGTAAATGCGTTTGTATGTGTGTGTGTGTGTGCGTGCTTGCACCTATGTTTTCAATCAGCAACAAAGAAGAAGCACTGCTGTAAAGCTTAGTGTAGAAGTGCAAGAAAATTTATGACAGCTTGCTTGACTGCAGTGCTATGTGTTAGCCACTGTTGACCGTTACTAGCATTCCTTTTAAGTTCTGTCAACTTATTTTCATGGGAAACATGAATAGAAATTTCTAGGTACTATTTTTGAATTTAATTAATATACATTTCATTTTTATTATAGCCTAGAGACTGGCGACCTGTCCAGGTATATCCTGGCTCTTCACCTATGGCAACTGGGATAGTCTCCAACAGCAAACACAAACAGATTCTGGTCAGTTCTATAGACAGTGTGTCTGCTGCAGGCTACAAGCCTGGTGCTGCATCTCCCAGTGTGAGAGACAAAAGACTGTGAGGGAACTTCACCCAGAGATGGAGAAAGATGCAAAAGAGGCAGGGCAAGAGAGGATGCAAGCCAAAATAAAGGCTTGGTTTTTGTTTAAATTCCATCTCTGCACATCTGCATCTGGATACTAAACTCTGACAGAAACCTCTACACTGCAAAATAGTATTTTATAATAATATTTTCCTGAATTGCTGATGCAGTTATTGTTATCTTGCCCCAAGGTTCGTTCCCCAAGTAGGTTTTCCAACTCAGCTATATGTACACAGATATTTTATATATACCAAGATGTATTTTATTGTACAGTGTGAGTGGTAGTTTGCAAGAACTGACCTGGACTACAGCATATTCCACCAGGGATGAAAACCCAAAGAGCAGACAGGCAATGAGCCAAATATCAATAGCCTTTACATAGGAAACTTTTGGTAGCTCTGAAGCCAAGGACATGCTCTCACTGGATAGAGAAAGCACTGACAAAATACCTAGAAAAGCACAGACGTTGACATGTTAATTTTACCATTTTATAATATTCATTTCCAGATAATTGAGATTTGTGATGATTTAATTCTGCTTGGATACATCAAAAAGAGGAGATACGATTTTCAAAGTAGCGATCATTATAATACACCATATTGAATATACATATAACATTGTATTTGCTACAACTCAGTTACATCTAAATGCCTTCTTTAAGAGTTCTGTAAATTGAACATTATGATCCTTTATCAAGCACAGTATTAAATGTATGGCTTCATCAGTATGTCAATCTGAGCAGAGGGAAACAGTAATATTAAAATATGTTTTAGTGAGGTAAAGTTTTAAGAAGTGAATGATCAGTCTACAGTTACAGCTAGAACTTTTTTGTCATCATTCACTATTCAATCTGTCTTTGTGGGAACAGAGCAAAGAGGAATCTTGACTGAAATTAGGTACTGATTCATACTGAAAATCTCATGCATGTATATAATAATACTCTCTATAGGACTTGAAAACAAATTTAACATCAGGAAGAGGATGTTTCTCAGAAAATGCCCTGGTTAAAGCCCGTTTGAGACATGCATCTTGTCTCAAAGGGGCTTTCTCCTGTGTTTAATCAAATTTCTGCTTCGGGATGCACCTCGTCCTTCCAGCGGTTTGAGCCTGTGTCACTCTCTAACCTGAAGTGGATAACTGAGCATTTGAAAAATTCAAACTCTATACATGACATCCTCCCATCTCGCATCATCAACGAGGGTTTTAATGTATTTGGGCCTAGCATTCTATCCTTAATGAACTTATCATTGCTTTCGGGTTGTGTCCCGACCACTTTTAAACATGTGGTAGTACAACCTGTTCTTAAAAAAAGTAGCCTTGACCAAAATGACCCTGCAAACTATAGGCCGATTTCCAAACTTCCTTTCTTGGCTAAAATTCTTGAGAAAATAGTCCTTTTGCAACTACAGGCCTATCTAGATGCGAATAGCATCGCTGATAAATTCCAGTCGGGGTTCAAATCACGCCATAGTACGGAAACGGCATTGTTGAGAGTTTTCAATGACCTCCTTTTAATCACTGATTCAGGGCGTTCAGCGGTTTTAGTTTTATTGGATTTGTCCTCAGCGTTTGATTTAGTGGACTGCAGTAACCTTTTAACGAGGCTAGAACACATGGTAATTAAGGGTAATGCTCTTAGTTGGTTTAAATCGTACCTTTCTGAAAGGTCCTTCGCTGTTATGATGGGAAGTTACTCTTCCTCTGTTGCCCCCTTTTCCTGTAGTGTGCCCCAAGGGTCTTTGTCGGGCCCTTTGTTGTTTTCTTTGTATTTGTTACCTCTAGGTCGCATCTTTGAAAAATATAAAATTTCCTTTCATTGCTACGCAGATGACATTCAAATTTACTTTCATCTGACTGATGATGTCTTACCATCGCTACACTGCTTTTCTGATTGCATGAGAGAAGTTAAGGATTGGTTATTGAGTAACTCACTCATTTTAAATGAAAAGAAAATGGAAATTGTTGTTTCGTGTAGCCATATTCCTAGGGGCCAACTAACAGGTTCACTTGGGCCGTTTGCTACCTTTCTTTCTGACACTGTAAGCGACCTGGGTGTTCTCTTGGACAGTTCCTTTAAACTTGACAAACAAGTCTCCACTGTAGTTAAATCTAGCTTTTACCAATTACGCCAAATTGCCAAGGCCAAGCCTTACATACCCTGTAAGGACCTTGAGAAACTTATCCATGCCATTATCGCCCAACTGGAACTGGCAGGTTTGATTCTATCACCCCTATCCTCGCTGACCTGCATTGGCTTCCCATCAAATACCGTATTGATTTTAAAATGCTATTGCTTACCTTTAAAATTATAAACAACATTGCTCCCAGTTATCTTGTTGAACTTCTCAGCTTGTACACTCCTAGTAGAGCACTGAGATCAACGGGCCAACTGCTCTTAGTGCAACCTAGGGTACGGTTGAAGACCAGAGGGGATCGTGCTTTTGCCATAGCTGCACCCAAACTCTGGAATAATCTTCCTACTGCTATTCGTGCGTCTGAGTCAGTTCAATCTTTTAAATCACGGTTGAAAATCCATTTATTCTAGCCTTCCCTAGTTAGTGTCTGTATCCTGCAATTGTTCTTTATGTAGTTTTAATCATTTTATTTTATTTTATTGTTGAATAATCTCTTAGTCGAGTTGTTTTTTGTATTTTCCTTTACATATTTTCACTGCGCTGCGGCTAATTAGTGCTCTCCACCTGTTGGTGTATTTATTCCCTGTTAATGTTTCCTTTCTATAAATTATTGTATTAGTGTAAAGCACTTTGGTGTACCGCTGGTTTTAAATGTGCTATACAAATAAAGTTGTAAGTTGTATTGTATTCAGTTTGTTAATGTCATGTCTTATTCATCCAATTACAGTTCTGTAAAGGCCAGCATAGTCAGATTTGCTTTATAGTTGCCTGAATTACATGCTATATATGCTGAAATAACCACATGTTCATAGCAATTGATTACTGAACTGGGTTTAAAAAGTATTGCTTTACAGTAGCTTTGTGAAGGTGAAATGTAAGAAACAAAATATACGGCTCTACACACATAAATGACAAATTTATCACTTTGTCTTCCAGTAACAGTCGTAGCCACAACAAATAAGAATATCCTCATGTACACACAAAGATGCCATACCATTTTTCTCTATTCTAAAATCTGGATGGCAAGCTTTATGGAACTTAATGGGATGCATTTTATATAAAGTAACATGAGACCAGGTATTGCTGAGCTAAAAGCTATGAAAGAACTAACTTTACTTATCCTATATGTCTCAATAAAAGTTAAATTGTACCAACAAAAATCTTTTCTTTCAATAACTTAATAGAAACTAATACACAAGGACAGAAACTCTGGTGACGGTTCAACAACAAATAAAAACCAGATGAAAATATTCCGGGGAGACTGGATTCAATCAGAACTGATAAAGCTGGGGAGACAGGTGAGACAAGTTTAGAAGTGATCGTAGTGCATTAAGGTTAGACAAAGACATTTAATCTGCACCTGTTTTTTTCTTTCTTTTCAGTACATGGTACAACTTCCTCCCATGCTCCTTGTTTCTCATGAAAACACAGCAAAAGGTTGACCCTTGGAGCTACTCTCACCGGAAAGACATGAGACCTCTACACTTTATATTTTAGTCAACTGAATCAACTTTAGATTTAATCTACTATAATCTTATGACTTTTGGTTAACTAAAACGAAAATCGTCTGTCAAAACTAACAAACTCTTGACAAATGCTTTTCATAAACTTAGTGTTTTTCATGAATTCAGCTGCTGTTTTCAAGAAACCTATTTCAAAGCTGAGATTTTGAAGGGAAGCACATTAATAGAATGTAATTCATCATTCCAATAAGTATGTATTGACAATGAACCAGCATGGTCAATGCAACACCTAAGTGGAATTTAACAATTATTAAGTGATTTATATGTTTCTTTCTTTGAGGTGTCCAACTGTCTTGAATAAATAAGCAGCTGTGTTACCTGCAAACACAAATAATCAATGCCTGTATTGAAATTCAAGCATGAGGAGTCTTAGAGGAAACACTTCTCTGTATAGGGTACCCAGCGCTGAAATGCAGACATTTGGTTACAGTTTACGTAAATGTAAAGTGATTCAAACAAAGCATGCAAAATGTGTTTTTGTGGTACTCACCCAGTGGCACCCTTGCAGCTGAGGCATCGGGGTTGATCCAGAATGACAACCAGGACAAAACAACAATCAACAGTGTTGGAGCATAAACTCCCATCATGTAGAAACCGACCTGCCGTCGCAATGTAAAAATAACCTCAACACAGGTGTAGTATCCTGGAAACAGAGAATGATTAAATACTCAAACACACAGATCTTAAATACATAAGATAAGCTGTTCATATTCAATATTTTCTGCATTATTTGAGACAGACCTTCTTTTCATTGTAGTTAATAATGGCAAATTATCTTTTTAGACAATCCCGACCATCAGACAACTCCCTATGAGCAATCACTTGGTGACAACGGGAACAAAAAACTCGCCTTTAACAGGGAGAAACTATTTGCCATTTTCTGTCACTGGTTGGGAGTAGAGAGAGTAGAAGTGACAAAAGACACACGTGGAAGAGAGCAATAGAGTTTAATCACTGCTAATGATTAAACACAATAATGGTGGATAAATGCACAGAACACGAAAATGAGGTGTGTGAAGAAGAAACAATCATTGCATCATGGGAAGCCCCAAGCAGCCTAAGCCTATTGCAGCGTAACTATGGGAGGATTCAGGCTCACCTGATACAGATTTGTCAAAAAGGAAAATTTTAAGCCTAATGTTGAAAATAGAGAGGGAAGCTGGTTCCACAGAAGAGGGGTCTGATAACTGAAGGTGCTTCCTCCCATTCTGCTTTGAAAAACTTGGGTAATTCTGCAGTCTGAGAGAAATGGCCTACTGCGACTATACACTACTATTATTTCTTTAACATAAGATTGGACTTGATTATTTAAGACCTTATTTAAGAAGGATTTTAAATTTTAGATTTAACAGGTAGCCAGAGAGTAGGAGATGGAATTGGGAGAAAATATCATCTCTCTGTTTATCTCCAAAAGTTGAATCTGTTCATCTGGACGTAGCGTTTTGTGGGAGAAACGTTTCGTCACTCATCCAAGTGACTTCTTCAGTCTCAGCTGACTGCAGGTTTCCCCAAACCTTATAAACAGGACATTTGCATAATGACTGAAACCAGCCCACTGAAGGAACAATGGGCTGTGAGGTCAGTTCCTTAATCATAATTATGCAAATTCCCATGACCATTGATCAACAATCACTGACCAAAACCCACTGATCAAAGCACAGTGATCAATGGCCATGAGTACCATTCACAAAGAGTTGGGGAATGGCTGCAATCACAGCGTTGTAAGATGGCGAAAGATGTACCCTTAGGCCCCCTCCTCGATTCAGAGATGGTCTTTCCCTCTTCACGTAAATGGCCTCCTTGACTCCGCGCTCAAACCAGCGTTCCTCCCTGTCCAGGATGTGTACATCCTCATCATTGAAAGACTGTCCACTGGCCTGTAGGTGTAAATAAACTGCAGAGTCCTGGCCTGATGAGGTAGCTCTTCTGTGTTGTGCCATCCGCTTCGCTAGAGGTTGTTTGGTTTCCCCGATGTATAAATCCTGGCAATCCTCCTGGCACTTAACAGCGTACACTATGTTACTCTGTTTGTGTCGGGAGACCCGATCCTTGGGGTGGACCAGTTTTTGGCGCAAAAACTGGTCCACCCCAAGGATCGGGTCCCCCGACACAAACAGAGTAACATAGTGTACGCAAAAATAATTTTATTTTTGTTTAGCATTGACTTTGAAGGACATACACTGATCAAAAATGACCCCAAAAGTCCCCACAGTGTTACTGGAAGCCAAGGTAATTCCAACTATTTGATTATACATTGGTGTAATCAAATAGTTGGCATTAATTTTTTATTTTTTTATTTTATTGAGAACAAGACTGAGGTAGTGATACTTAGAGCAAGTTGTTCTAGCAGCTCTGCAAAACTGGACCTGGTGGTAAAAATGTACTAAAAATACTTAAAAGTGGATAAACAGAGTTTAGGTTTTTAGAGTCATGTGTAATCACTTGTGTTTTTTTAATTCTTTGCATGTGTGTATGTGTGTGTGTGTGTGTGTGTGTGTAGATGTGAACTTTTAGAACGAGTCTTGCCTCCCTTAGTGGTTCAGTCAGAAATAATGAAATTAGCATACCCGTACATACGTTCAAATAGGCCTGAGAAATCTGAGCCTGGTTCTGCTGGCGGTTTCTTCCTGTTAAAAGGGAGTTTTTCCTCCCCACTGTTGCCAAAGTGCTTGCTCATAGGGGGTCATATGATTGTTGGATGTTTCTCTGTATGTATTATTGTAGGGTCTACCTTACAATATAAAGTGCCTTGAGGCGACTGTTGTTGTGATTCAATGTGGTAAATAAAACTGAATTGAATGTGTGTTTGTGTAATGTGTGCGCGTGTGTGTGTGTGTGTGTGTGTGTGTGTGTTTTATGTGTGCATAGTATCTTTTATTAGTACTGGGTTACCCTTTGTTTCATTTGGATTTACTAGCACTTTAATACTCCACGTTTGATTTACTCTTTAGTACTCATTATATTACTCAGTCTTTGTGAGTTTCTATAGACAGAGTTTCTATGGGGTTGATTAATAAATTCAAGCAGATTTTAAGAAATAAAAGCTGCTCCATCTAAAGTCAGATGATTCTGTACACCACTCAGACAGACAGTGGTTTAAGGAAAACATGCAGTCACTAAAGACTACATTGTGGTTGTTATTTGTATGCCATTGTGCCTAACCTTTCACCGTGGCTATTTAGAGGACAACAGGAACTTGCACAAACAAAGCCGCTTAGATTACACAGAAACAGTTGGCACATGTGGTAGTTTCACTTTGTACAGAAATATAGCATACAAAGTTAAATTTTATGTAAAATAATGGTTACTCAGAAAAGTTCAGAAAATGCCTCCAAACATAGACAATGCAGAAAGACATAGAGAAGAACATCAGGAAGAAGACATTAAGTAAATAAATCATTTTTTCAGTTCGTGAAGACCTAAATAAATCCAATCCAATTATATAATAGGGAAGTTAAATACACTACTCAAATGAAAGGAATCCTTGTTTGTGTTAGGAATAAAAGGCCTACATGGAAATAGAAATGATAAACGTGTGTTGTTGTCAGGGTTATATTTTATGATTGTCATTTGTACTTAGAAACATATAATTAATAATGCTTAGAGATATATACCCAATTCAAACAAAAGGATGTCACGTCATTTGTTGGAATTTAAAATTATCAACATACTTACGTACTGCTGCTCAATTTTTTGTTGCATTTTTCACTTCATCATGCACCAAATTCCTGATGAAAAATCTTGACTGCAGGCAGGCCAGATCAGCATCTGTTGTCATGGTACAGAGTCGCTTGACCCGATGTTTTATATTCTGTTTGATTCTTGTTTTGCTAAGGGTTTATATTTTTCCTGTGTTTTTTAGTATATTTTTTTCCTAGTTGCACTAGAGCTTAGTTTTTCCATCCTCTTTTGTCAGTTCTCCTGTATTACGTTAATTGCTGGATCTGTTTTCCCATTTAGTCATGTAGTGTCACTTTATTTTGAATTATGTTTTGTGCTTTGGTCATAACTTTGCTTTCTTGTGGCTGTAGCTCAGGCGGTAGAGCAGGTCATCTACTGATCGGAAGGTTGGTGGTTCAATTCCTGGCTTCCCCTAGTCTGCATGCAAAATATCCTTGGGAAGATACTAACCCCAAATTGCTCTGTGATGCATCCATCAGAGTATGAATGTATGTGTGAATGTTAGTTAGACAGCACTAAGAAAATGTGCTTGTGTGAATGGGTGAATGCACAAGTTGTGTAAAGCGCTTTGAGTGCTCAGAAGAGTAGAAAAGCGCTATATAAGAACCAGTCCATTTGTCATTCATGATTTAGCTCAGGTGTGTCTTGTTTTCCTCAGCTTTCTTCACTTCCCTAACTGTCCTTGTATAGTGCTGTCTTCCAATTAGCCTTTGTTTGAGTTTGTGTTACTGTTCCTCATGTGTTCCTTGTTCTCTGTGTCTTTGTATATATAAGCTATTATTCTCTTTTAGACTTTATGTTTCACTTTTCTGTGCTGGATTATTTTATGTTCCCTGATGGACATTTCTAACAGTCTAAACAAATGGTTTGCCTTTTGTTGAATCTAATACAGTGTCTTCATTTTGGGTCCCCAACATTACATTTCACCCAAGTCTTTACAATCTACAGACTTGATACGAATTTAAATTTCACAACAAGAAATTCGAACCCTGTATAGTGTAATAAAATTTCAATTTACAGAAATTGGACATAGTCTTTTAATTCAATTACAGATTACTAACCTGTTCCTTGGTAGTACTTTGTGCAGTTTCCATATTTTATGTCCTCTTGCTTGATGTCAAACTGTGGGAGAGCAATCTCATCCATTTGAACTGGGTCAGACTGCCACATGAACACAAGATCACTGGTGGTGTAGCCAACTAAAATATAAAAATTAGAATGATAAATTTTACAGCATCAGCATAATAGACATAAGAAGTACACAATATAATACATAATATGAATAATTTACATTTTGACTTTAATTTATTTTTTAATTCATTTGTTTCAACTAATTTTTCCTTCCCCCACTGCAGTATACCATTAGATGAGTATGTTAAAATGGGGATAGCAGCCCCGAAATCTGCTGGAAGTAATTAAAAATCAAGATTCCAGTAGCTACTGGAAGAAGAACAGGAATTTGTATAAACAAAGCTCTTTATATTAAAGCACATGTGATAGTTTTCATGAAAATGAATAACATACAAAGTACTGAGCACTTGTTGGCCCCTTTGACTTCACTCTGTGATCCTAAACCATCTTGATTGGACTTTGGTTTCTCTTCAGCACTGTAGCCAGGCTGACAAAAAGTCAGACCACTGTTGAGCCAACCATCCCTTTAACATTAACTAGTAATGACTTCATGAACTTCTTCACAAATAAAATTTTAACCATTAGAGAAAAAAATTACCCATAATCATCTCACAGATGTAATATTATCTACAGCTACTTTCAGTACCATTGATATTCATTTAGAGTCTTTTTCTCCAATTGATCTTTCTGAGTTAACCTAAGTAATTCATTTCTCCAATCCATCTAATATGTCTTTTAGACCCCATTCCTATAAGACTGCTCAGAGAGGTCCTGCCATGAATTTAATCTTAAATATGATCAACCTATCTCTAATAATCAGCTATGTACCACAGGCCTTCAAGCTGGCAGTTGTTAAACTTAAAAAGCCATCTCTAGACCCAGCAGTCTTAGCTAATTATAGGCCAATCTCCAACCTTCCTTTCATATCAAACATCCTTGAAAGAGTAGTTGTCAAACAGCTAACAGATCATCTGCAGAGGAATGGCTTATTTGAAGAGTTTCAGTCAGGTTTCAGAGCTCATCACAGCACAGAAACAGCTTTAGTGAAGGTTACAAATGATCTTCTTATGGCCTCTGACAGTGGACTCATCTCTGTGCTTGTCCTGCTAGACCTCAGTGCAGCGTTCGATACTGTCGACCATAATATCCTATTAGAGCGATTAGAGTATGCTGTAGGTAATACAGTTACCGCACTGCAGTGGTTTGTATCAAATCTATCTAATAGACACATTTTCACTGCAATGCAGATAACACACAGCTTTATTTGTCCATGAAGCCAGATTTCACACACTAATTATTTAAACTGCAGGAATGTCTTACTCCCTGAAAAGCCTTCAGTTAATCCAAAATGCTGCAGCAAGAGTCCTGACAGGGACTAGAAAGAGAGAGCAGATTTCTCCTGTTTTGGCTTCCCTTCATTGGCTCCCAGTTAAATCCAGAATTGAATTCAAAATCCTGCTCCTCACATACAAGGTCTTAAATAATCAGGCCCCATCTTATCTTAATGACCTTATAGTGCCATATAACCCCATTAGAGCACAGCGCTCTCACACTGCAGGCTTACTTGTTGTTCCTAGAGTATTTAAAAGTAGAATGGGAGGCAGAGCCTTCAGTTTTCAGGCCCCTCTTCTGTGGAACCAGCTTCCAGTTTATACTATCTTTACTTTTAAGGTTAGGCTTAAAACGCTCTTTTTTGCTAAAGCATATAGTTAGGGCTGGATCAGGTGACCCTGAATCCTCCCTTAGTTATGCTGCAATAGGTGTAGGCTGCAGGGGGATTCTCATGATGCATCGAGTATTTCTTCTTCAGTCATCTTTCTCACTCACTATGTGTTAATAGACCTCTCTGCATTGAATCATATCTGTTATTAACCTCTGTCTCTCTTCCACAGCATGACTTTATCTTGTCTTCCTCCCCTCACCACAGACAGATGGCCCCGCCCCTCCCTGAGCCTAAAATGTTTGCAGTTTAGTAGTGCGCTGTGTTCAATGGTGCTGATATTCTTTTTTCATCTCGTCTCTACAGCATAGCTCTGTTCACTTACCTTCCACTGCTCACCCCATTAAGTGAAAAAAGCTGACCAAGTCCTTCAGAAGCAGCTGCATCAGAGCTCTAGTTCCTCTTATACTTCCCTCTTTTTGTATTCAGACAGACAAACTTCAGATGGTTAATGAACTCGAGGTGTAATGGTGGACGAGCAGAGGAAGACAGCCATAGTGATAGATGTAGCTATAACAAGTGACAGCAACATCAGCAGGAAGGAAGGCGAGAAGCTCAAGAAATAACAAGGGCGGAGAGAGCAGCTAGATCAGATGTGGAGGGTGAAAGCAACAGTGGTCCCAGTGGACACCCAGTCTGGGTGAGTGGATCCAACGGGTCCTAGGAACAACACCCACTTCTGTCCAGAAGAGCAGCCCGAGGAACAGGTAAATATGTAAGTAAAGATGACCAAAGATACTGTGCAGCACCCTCTCAGGCCTCTGAGTGTGCTCTGAGTGTGTGTGCAAGAGACAGAGAGTGAGAAAGAATTTTATAATAAACACCTTCTCAAGTGACTCTTTGGTATTATTCAAGACAGCAAGTTCAAAAGTGCCCTTTTTCATTGATATTTGATAAGAGTTGTCTTAAGAGCAGTTATATAACAGTGCCCTTAAAATTATTTAATTCTATTATTTATTTGTAGCATGTAGGAATATACTCACAACTCTCCAGCTGCATCTTGCATAGCTGTGTGTCCATTGGGAAAAGTGTAAGATCCAAGGGGCAAGACAGTGTCACCGACAGCCTGCATGTGTAAACAGAAAACACACAACAGGCTCAACAGGACAAAGAAAAAAATGCCCTATTACTGTATAATCCTTTTAAAAAAGTTAATTTACCAGCTTTTTATGCTAACAACACATCCTAAACTCTTTCTTACTGATTCCAGAGATATGTAGTGAGAGATAGCAAAATTAAAATTCTATGAAAAATTATGTTTAATATGTCATTTAATAATAACACAAATAAAACATAACATTTTACACAAGTTGTTAGGCAGAAATTTTCTCAAGAATGAAGTTAGCAGAAAAATGTCCTCATGTGTTGCTCTTTCGCCGCTCTCCACTTCTAACGTGTTCGAACATCCATACTGCCTAAACAAATTTCCCAATAAAACAAAGCATGTACATTTGGAATTAATCTTATTAACAGTACAGCTATTATTATCAATAAACACATACAAAAATTGACTTTTAAACAAAAATGTTCTATGGAGAGATTCGTTTTGTAAGGGAAATTACATTGTGATTTTTATCACTGCTAAAACATTTTGTGGCTTGTAAAAAAATTCCCTTCTCTCACAGTATTTATCCTTCAAACTCGGGTCCTCTACTAGAGGCCTGGGAGCTTCAGGGTCCTGCGCAGTATCTTAGCTGTTCCTAGGACTCCACTCTTCTGGACAGAAATCTCAGATGTTGTTCCTGGGATCTGCTGGAGCCACTCGCCTAGCTTGAGGGTCACTGAGTGCTGCAATTACCACTGGGACTACTGTTACCATCACCCTCCACATCTTGTCGAGCTCTTCTCTGAGCCCTCCAGCTTCTCGTGTTCCTTCTTCCTGACGTTGCTGTCATTTGGTATCGCTACATCTATCACTAGAGCCGTCCTTCTCTGCTTGTCCACCACTACTATAACTGGTTGGATAGCCATCACATTTTGTCCATCTGTGTCTGGAAGTCCCACAGGATCTTAGCACAGTCATTCTCCACCACCCTTGACCTCTCCCATTTTGACCTCGGGACTTCCAGGTCATACTCGGAACAGATGTTTCTGTATACTATGCCAGCCACTTGGTTGTGGTGTTCCATGTATGCCCTGCCTGCCAGCATCTTGCACCCTATGTGCTGGATTGTCTCAGGGGCATCTTTACACAGTTTGGACATGGGGTCTTGCCTGGTGTGGTAGACCCCAGCCTCTATGGGTCTTGTGCTCAGAGCTTGTTTCCGTGCTGCCATGATTAGTGCCTCTGTGCTGTCTTTCAGTCCAGCTTTATCCAGTCACCGGTAGGACTTCTGGATGTCAGCCGCTTCCTCTATCTGCCGGTGGTACATACCGTGCAGGGGCTTGTTCTTCTAGGTGGATGGGACTGGCCCCTTCTGGGGTCCCTGGGGATCAGAACTGTCTGGCCTTAAGTTAGCCATTCTGGGTGTCTCTCATTTACTAGCAGCTGGTTCATTTATGCTGCCAGACACTCATGCAGTGCAGTCAGCTTCTTCAGCCAGTAGGCCTGAACCATGTCGGAGCCTGGTGCTGTCCAACTCTTCATACTGGAGACCCTTTCTTGAATTTCTGCCACTGTGATAGTTACTGGACCCTGTTCAGGGAGGTTGTTGTGGTCTGCTCTTAAATCCACTAGCCACCGAGCATTGCTGTTATGGGTTGCATCCATCTCCCATATGTTCTTCCAGTATTGCTCCGTCTCCAGCCTTGGTGGTGCTGTTCTCATATTGTTCCCCTGCCACTAAGAGCACACCTTGGATGGTTCTGGTTTATTTTTCTGCCTTTTATCTCTCTGGTGTACCTCTTCAAGCTGCTGGCCAAGGCTGTGAGTCTTTGCTAGACTTGTAGTCAAGACCGCCTAATCCGAGACCAAGACAAGACCAAGACCAGAAGGTTTCGAGATCAAGACAAGACCAAGACCAGAGGGTTTCGAGACCAAGACAAGACCAAGACCAAGTTGAGACTATACCAAGACCAAGACCGAGACAAAAAAAGTCTTTAAACTGCAGCCAGATGCTGCTTCGTTTACGGGTGTCAGGCATATTTATGTGTTTTTGCTTTCGCACAGCCCTCCTCACCGCTGTCTACTATCTCACTCACTTACTGAGAGGACAGACGGCTGCTCCACTTGACTGTTGCGTCTCTCACCCTCTCTGTTTTTCACATAATAATATCATCCTATATCCTCGCATGTGATTGGCCACAATATGGAGGGATTGGAGCATAGCTGAGCCACTGTGTGAGAGCTGAGCAGCAAAAGGAAATTAAGTGAGGGTAGAAATGACTGTAAGATTAATAGGCTCTGTTTTGAGTTTTGTTCAATAAAGAATGACTTCATATAGGAAAATAAATATCACATATGCAGGACACCTTAAACTAGTTTTTAATTAAGCAGCAAGGCAGAACAAAGTCGGGGCTGTATCAAGACACAGGGACTAAACCCCAATTCAACCAGACCCAGAACTGATCCAGAATTAAAACAGGACTACAACAGTTCAAAATCAGGACTACTTAGGACTTAACCAAGACAGAACCAGAATCCAAACTAGATGATACTAGCACTAAAAATCATCATAGACCTGCACTACACTTATTTTTTAATTCTACCAAAGTACACTATTTAGATTCAGAAAAGTTTATATAATTATTTAGCCTTCATAAGCCTGCATAACTTAATAAATATAGAATTTGAAAAGTAACAAATGGTATCTAAAAAGTTACACTAGGCACTAGATACATGTTCTGATGAGTTTTGGTAAACAACCATTTGACTAACATGTGTGTCTCACCTGCTCTTGTTCCATCTCTGTTCTGTCCTCTTTCTCCATCTCCCTCTCTGTTCCTCTCTCTCCCTCTCTCTCCCTCTCTGTTCCTCTCTCTCTCCCTCTCTCTCCCTCTCTGTTCCTCTCTCTCCCTCTCTCTCCCTCTCTGTTCCTCTCTCTCTCCCTCTCTGTTCCTCTCTCTCCCTCTCTGTTCCTCTCTCCCTCTTTGTGCTGACAATCAAGCCAAACACCAACATCATCAAATATACAGTTGAAACCAGATATTTACATACTCTTCAGATAAAAACACAAACACTGTAACATCAAATCAGACTAAATGTTTATTTTTTTAGATTGATAAATATAAAAAACATATTTGTTAACTTTTGTATTTTGTATTCAAAACTGAGCCACACTTATGGAGCAAGTGACCAGTTTGATATCAATGTTTTGTGATACACCGTCATATTTACATTATTTGTACAGTACGAATGATTTGTTTTGGTACCTGGTCAAACTTAAGCTCTCCTCTGTCTGCAGCAAACTCGCAGGCAGCAGCTTCTCCCCCCTCGCTCACATGGGTGCTGTGCTCAGTCGCCTAGTGCCTGAGCTCGGATCACACCAAAATTAGGGGGAATTTACAACGGTGCGCTCTGTGCTTCGTGTGTTGTTTTTGTTTTATACAGTTGTCAGTCAGGCATCTAACTAACAAATTACACTCCAAAAGACACCATGCTTCTGAAAAAATGACCCGGGCTTAAGCTCAGTAAGCCACCACTCGCTCCGCTGATGGTTGACTCCAAATCTCCCGAACACTATGTCGATTTGAGAACGCAAGACCGAGACCGAGACCGAGACCAACGTCAGTCGAGACCAAGACAAGACCAAGACAAAAGTCCATCGAGACCAAGACGAGACCAAGACAAAAGTCCGTCGAGACCAAGACGAGACTAAGACCACGTAAAAGTGGTCTCGAGACCAAGACCGGTCTCGAGACATCCAACTCTTTGCTTGGCAGTTTCCAAGGCCTCAGATATGGACAGCTTGCTGTCCATATCTAGTTGGCCTACTTCCGTCTGTGCTACCTTGATCTTAGCGTCTAGTCATCTTCTCCATGGAGGGTACTGCTCCTTGTGGCTGCTCAACTTGTAGCCAAGCATCTCACTGATTACTGCTGCCGTGGTGTAGATCAAGAGCAAGTTAAGAACCAATGTAAAAACAGGATTCAAAACTAGGTTTACCTAATATTTTATATAAGATCAACAAACATTGTTTATTGATATATCACCATATAATACCAAAAAGTTAACCATTTTTTTTCTAAAAACAGCTTAGAGTCACTGAAAAAAAGACAAGATTAAAGTCGCTTTTAAAAATCAATAATTTCTCCATGATCCTCAGAGAAAGACAAAAACTTTTAACTGTCTCTAAAGTCTACAAACTCTGCTACAAACTGAGGTCAGTGGGCTTTTCTGGAAATTATAACTTTATTTTCCAGACAACTGATTAGTTCTTAGGTGGCGATTCTGCATGCATTAATGACTTCTATAACACTGTTCCGAGGGCACCTCAGGTGTACAACGAAAGCCAATTACCACAGCCACTAGGAAGTCCACCACCATTAACACTGAAACTCCAGGTTAACTCTGAATATACCTTGCTAAGTCAACAATCTTGTTTCATAGTGCAGGCCATATATAGTACAGGGGTACTTATGAGAGCTTTCAAGAGAAACAAAGCTCTCTTGCTCCCCTTAAGTGTTTGCACCTTCTCGATTTAATGAATTAATCATAACTTGTACTCGAACATTTAATCACAACATGTAGTAAGAAATGGAAATATATAGATATTTATAAAGTGCTTTTCATTTAAAGTGTTTTACACTACAAGCCACTTTTTCATGAACCATACTAACATGTTAACTTTTTGTAGAAGTACTATGTATGGCTGAGGCTCATGAGAACCTTTCACTTTTTTTAAGAGACCAAAATGTGATTTCTTAAACATAAGTCATGACAGGATAATCACAGTGATCGTCCAATTCATGGCAATCCATCCAGAAGTTATTTTCTTCAGAATATTAAAAGGTTTTCATTGTTTAAAAAGAATGAGGCAAAAAAAATTGGATTATGGGTCCCATAGATTGATTAAAACTGATTTAAAAGCACACCTCATGCTGATCAGGACGTCTCCATTCCTGAAGATGAAAAGCAGTATATTGTCTTGTGTGACATCATGAAAGTTTGCATTTTTTTCATTTGCAAAGAAAAGATCTGGTTTCCATAAACACTGGAACATTTTGGGATCAACAGTTAGTGCTTCACTCTTATAATCTGTAGGAAGCTGTAGACGAGGGTCATTCCATCTTTGTCGAAGAAATATATTTACTCTGTAGTCCTGCAAAGACAAATACTGTATTAATAATTTGCACTACATCAACTCCTACTTTTTAGGGCTAATATTTAAAATGAAACATATTGTGAAACTTTTCTTTTTTTATTCTGTTGTTTTTCTTAAGTCTGGTCATACTTGTGCAATCCTATTTTTTTCCATATGTCACCAATGAACAGCTGTATCCTGAGTCAGGCTAAAACAGTACCATGTAGCAAGTGTCTGCTCAATTCTTCAGTATTAATAATACTAATGTAGTTATGTTGATTCATTCATTTAACAGAATACAGTGAATGACTGTCATTAATGCAATACGTATTTGTAAAAATATACAAATCTGCATCTTTATCTTATCTGCATCTCTCCAACATTTAGTAGTTTGAGCCAGATTCCATTAATCTAATGTCCATTGTGTGTAGCTGTATTACCATAGTTGTCTCCTGGATAGACCCAAAGCTGTTAATGAAGATGTTCACTCTGGACTCAACTGGGATACCTGAGATATAGACACACAGACCCAAAGCAATATAAAGTAAGATGATTCTAAAAGAAAGACGTGCATACCGAATAAATTAGTTAACATTCTTTTACTGGTCAGCAAGTTACCCCATGTGATCATGCAAACAAAGGTAAAAACAAAACAAAACAAAAAAACGTGCATTTTTACGACTTTAAAAAATTATTATTTTTTGTCTTTTGCATTGGTACCAAACAGTACACCTACACTGGAATTTTACACGGGATTCAGCCTTTTTAGAAATAAGAAGACACAGCACAGCAATAAATACCCAGCCAGCTGTCAGCTAACAGTCCCTCCTCCTTCCCTTGGGGCTTATCTATTTTCTACTACAAGCACACTTCTTTCACTCAGTTGCAGAGTGTCACCAAGAGACAGTGCTTTCTTCAAAAAAAAAAAAAAGTCGCAGTATTATTGTGAAGTCTTTGCCTTATAATATAAAGCCCATTGAGGCCACTGTTTTGATTTGGTGCTAAATAAATAAAACTGAACTGAATTTCACATTCATATAATAGCTTTTGTTGTAAACCTCTTCACCCATTAAAAAATGAAAATGTAAAAATAAATGAAGAAAACTTTACAGTCAGTTTGACAATTCAGACATTTTATACTGCTAAACTACACCAAAACTATTTCCAGTAAACAGTTCTTCGTGCATCCATTTCAATATAATCCAATATATGCATACAGTTTATAGAAAAATAATATTCGTGTACACAAGCTTTCACATGTATCTCAAACAGATGTGGTTTGGGATCTGGTTTCTAAGAGAGGTAGAACTAATTTTTTTCATTTAGCTTATTCTTTGATGGGTTCTTACTTCTTTAGACTTCTGTTTGAATTATGAGCATGTCCTTCATTTTTTCTGTTAGGTTGCAGCTTAATATTTTCACTAATTCTCTAAATAAACTCTTATATTGTACAAAAGTGTGTGTGTGTATGTGTGTGTGTGTGTCTGTATATATATATATATATATATATATATATATACATATATATTATTTGTTCATGCAATTTGTACTAATCTCTTGCAAAATCTCAGTCATACTTTTTTCTGTTTAAGAATTAAGTTATCATTCTGAGGGGGGAAAAGCAAACAAAACCAAACCCATATGTATTTAATGAAATTGGCAGACTTAACAATAGCATTTACGATGGACATGTGCACCTGTGCATACTAAGATACTCATATAAAACTATTTGTATTATAAACCAATAAGCTATTTCACTTAAACTTGTGTTTGAAAAACTCATCTACCTGTGCAGTAAGTAATATGTGAGAGGTATATGTAGTACTTAGTACTATAGTGTTATAATGATCACTTTTAGTATTATTGCATTAGTTGGCATATGTCAGCCCATCTCTTATTAGACCACAAATAATATCCCTGCAAAACCTAATCTGCAAATTTTTAGTAACTCACTGTTATTCAGATTAACTATTTCCACTGATGACACAGAGCAAAACATTCCAGAGCAACCTTTGGCTGGTTTTTAAGTGTATATTGAACAAGGCTCCCTCCCATTAACTCTGTCACCACTGCCCCATTGATAAATAAATAAATAAATAAAACCCCCACACCATTTTACTTGATTTGACTCATACTGTTCAATCTAAAATATCAACAAACCAACACAACAAAAATATTCCTACTGATCTTTCCATCAGAAGCAGGAATTCTGTAGTGTTTTATGTTATTATTTAGAAATCACTCTATACACTTTGACTGCCATAAGAAACCTTAATGGCACCATGTTGAACAAATGGCCCTGACTGCCTTCTTTCACTAAATCATCACTAAATTTAGAAATATCCTGACTCCGTGATGCTGACAAATTAGTTCATGCATTTGTTTCTTACTGAATTATTGTGATTCCATACTATCTAGTAGGCTACTTGTATTAATGAGGACTCAAAAGTCTCATAGTATTATATCATCTCAATATATCATCCTGCTGTCAGACTAAATCAGGGATTATACTTTCTGTCTCCACTAAGGTTCGCTCAAGTTCCAGTGATGTAAATTATCATCATAAGACGATAAGTATGAGGGTCCATGCAAACACGGCTGCCTGTTTTTGTGACCATATGAACTCCTCCGCAGAAAATTTACATTTCAGTAATTATGCATTCACTCAGAAGCAACTTACGACTGCTGGCAACTTTTAAGGTGGGATGTTTTGATGCACATCAATACAAGAGTTGTGATTGTTCAGTTGGCCTTAATCATTGTATTAGTGTCGTGTGAATGATGACAGACGACATCAAAATGACTGAGCAAGCTGTGTTTTGGGATTTTTTTTTTTTTTTGAAGACTTTGAAATTCATCCTCATGGCAAAAGTATTTCTTTACATTTAATGAAATTTAGATTGAAAAATCTCTATAAAATTCGCATAAGATGATACTTGTGAAGATGTTGTTGGTGGGTAGAGAATGCTGATTGGACTGAAAGACAACCTTTTTTCCTCCACTGATGGTGACATATGACTTTATTCAACAGAAGATCAAGGAAGTTATAAAAAATACTTCTGTCACTGAGTTGAGAATCTTTTCCATGTGGTCATCTAAGCTGTGAAGAATGTTTCAGGGCTTGATGAGGAAAGACTGCTACCGACTCCAGAGAATTAATCCTATTAAGAGAAGTTAGGATGATTATTGTGAAAAATACACTATAAAAGTATTCACTCTCATATATTTTCTGCATACAAAGGTAAGGATTAAGATTAGATAGAGCTCTCTCCCCATCCCCTCTAGCTAGTAGTCCTCAGTTTTGTTTTGTTTTTTTCTGTATATTAAAACACTGATTCATGTATTTTTTTAGAGTAGGTAAAGTAGCTTGTGTTTATATTGCTCTGACATCTACTCATTACCCCCAGCTAAAGCCTTCCTTCTCTTTGCTTATGTTTCACTGTCTTGCCCACCCCACCCAGATCATAAAAACCGTTTTCTACATGCTGTCTGCCAAAAGACACAACTCAGCAAGAAACTTGTTTTTTGGGGGCATTTTAATATTTATCCCATCGACCTGCCCAACTGTATCCATTATCAGTATAATATTTTACTGCCAAAAAAACAGTAAAACAATCTTATGAGGAATATAACATTCCTCACAAGATTGTCATATCTAGATAACTAGATCAAAAATTGCCAGGCTGTAAATACTGTTGACCAGCTAGCAATGCATACATGTACTCTAGAGTACTTTAAGTATAAGTAGTTTGATAGCATCTCTTCTTTTCTGTATCCACCTTTCAAAGCTTGTCTTTAGCCTCCCTCCTTTTCTGGCCCTATTTAACGATTTGCTTGCATGAACAGAGCTGTTAATGTTAAAGTCATATCCTGCGTTCTTCACTGGCTTGTGTCTTTATCAGTAGTGGCTTTCAAAGGGTAGACTTACTCATAGCAGTGACAGGACATTCGCTCTCCCTACCCCCACCCCTTTTCAGTGAGTGCTTGAATTACAGTGCCTGATAGGAAAGCTGTCACTCGAGCAAGCATTTTCTTTTTAGCCACTATTTCATTTTCTCCCATTCTGAAAATGGATTCCTAATTGCTAGTAATGGTGTTTGGTGGTTGATTTTATACACCTGTGGCAATGTAGCTACACCATCTCAGAATCGAAGAGGGGGTCAAAGGGTACATCTTTCACCATCTTACAATGCTGTGATTGCAGCCATTCCCTAACTCTCTGTGAATGGTACTCATGGCCATTGATCAGTGGTTGTTGACGAATGGTCATGACAATTTCCATATTAATGAAGAAACTGATCTCAAAGCCCATTGTTTGCCAGTGGTGGTAGTTTCAGTCATTGTGCAAATATACTGTTTATGTTTGGAAACCTGCAGTCAGCTGAGACTGAAGAAGTCACTTGGATGAGTGATGAAATGTTTCTCCCACTAAAAAAGCTATGCCCACGTGAACAGAATCAACTTTTTGGGATTTACTTACCTGGATGATTGAGCATGCATCAAGACAAGGCTGAGATGGTTTGGACATGTACAGAGAAGTGATAGTGGATGGAAGGAAGGAACAAAAGAAAGAGACCTCAGAGGAGGTTCATGGATACATACAGAGGGCTGATGTGACAGAGGAAGATGCAGAGATAGGGTAAAATGCAAGATGATCTCCCTACAGGGAGCAGCTGAAAGATGTTTGCACTATGAATAGTTGAAAGTATTGGACTTTTTTATTTTTTGATACTTTCATTTTATTGTTTTTCTTTAAACATTATACAGGGGAGATGTAAAAATGAAAAAATGAATAAAATAAAATAATAATTAAAAAAAACTGGACTGGAAAAAAAATTGGACTTTTCTCTATAAATTAAAATAAAACTTTTTTTCACAGAACTGTTGGACATAATAACAATTTCAGTTAAATGGTAAATTTCATATCCAGCTTTTTTTTCTGTTTTGTTTTTTTAATATATTTTGAAAGCTAGGGTTTGTTTCTTTACTCGTTATCTTATTAGGTGCTATATCTGTTGTAACCTCTCCTGCCCTCTTGCTCAGGTTTCTCTTCAAAAAATAGATTTTAATCTCAATGTGACATATAACTGAATAAATAAAGAATATATACAAACAAAATTCAACCAAATTCATAATTATTTTATGGCACATCACAAGACATAAGTCACACTAATGGTAGTTGTCAGACATAAGAGAGTCAAAAAATGTAAAGTATTTACCTAAACTTTCATAAAGAGATTTATAACGATAGATTTTTATGTGTTATTTATCATATATTTAACATACTTTCCATATTCTGTCCAGTCTGCATTCAACTTTCTTTTCATGATACCTGTTTGAAAAATGGGGTCCTTTAGCTAAAGGTATCCCATTTAATAATTATTTTATAATCAATATATGGCATGACACAACGGGACACTGTCTTTACTGACAAACTGTTTGAAATCCTTACACTTTTCATATATGGAAGGAAAAGCATGATTCCAATTTACTATACTAGAGGCTCATACAATCATGCCGGGGTTGTTTATCAATATATTTAGTTATCTAAAAAAGTTCATATTTAATGAACCATGGCTAAGACAGTTACAGAATAGGACAATATCGAGAAGTGGCACAAAAGTGTAAAAAAATAAAATAAAATAAAAAGAATTTCTGTTTAACAACAGCTGGTTCAAGTAAGACAAAAGAATGCATAACCAATTAAGCATTCTATTGACAATAAATGAAATTCATTTTTATCATGTGAGACTGAAACTGTGCTGTCACATCAATAATCTAAATGTAAAAGTAGTCCAAACAAGCTACGTTCAGTCATTCATACAGTAATTTTCCTTTTCAGTGCTATCTAACTGTCACATGAACCCTTACACTGATGGATGCATACGGGTGCATCAGTCAGGTTTCTGGACTGAAACTTCTGACTGATGCCTTCAAAATGCCTTTTGATCTTGACTAGTATGTACATATACTTACTGTCATTAGTATACCTGTAAATTCTATGCTTGACATGGTCTGTGTGTGTGTGTGTATCAGAGACAGAGAAAAACATGAAGGACATCTGGTTGTAGCTATACATTTCACAAAGCAAACGAACCATATGCACTCCTCATGTTCTTGTTCTCGTTATGCTTTCTGCCCTGCCTTGCATCTCTTTTTTCACCTCTCGCTCCCACAATATGTGTAATTATACTTGGTTTTGTTTCTGTCTTGTTTACACATTAGGCTTGAGTTGGCCTTGAGTTGAATATCAAATGCAGATGTTTAGTTACAGTAATGTCATGCTCCCTAAATATTTTAAATTTATCTCCTTCATATAAATTTTCACACTTGTTGTGGTAGGTTATGCAAGCCTAATTCTGAAAAAATGAATAAAATGTAAATAAAAGCAAAATGCAATGATTTACAAATCTCTTAATCCTATATTTTATTTATAATAGAGAAGTAGCAGCGAACGTTAGCTATCTTAAACTCACAATAAAAGGCAGGAAAAGTAAGTAGTTTTAAAATAGACATGAAACACTAAAACTGTTAAGCCTATTTTACACCAGCTTAGGTTAAAAAGGTTAAAAGCTGTTGCCGCTGGCTGCAGCAATGAGTTCTATGGTATAAACCAGGGGTCAGCAACCTTTAACACCCAAAGAGCCATTTGGACCCGGCTTCCACACAAAAGAAAACACTGGGAGCCGCAAATACTTTTTGACATCTAAAATGAAGATAACACTGTATATATTGTTTTTTTACCTTTATGCTTTGTGTGAACAACTAAGGTGTGCTGCTTATGGAATCCATGAAGTGCTACGGAGAAAATTACATTTTATTTACGTAATTAACACATTTTGAACTCTTAAAGAAATATAACAAAAGGAAAGACACCCAGCTGAACTAAAATGATCCATGTAGCAAACAAAAACTGTTGTGAGCCGCCACCCTTATAACGCCTTTGGGCTTTTGGAGCCTTGACCTGACTTTTAAAAAATAATTGAAAAAAAAAGCTCTATGCTGCTAAAAGATGAAAAATAGATATTTGCAAAATTCTGCCTAAATATGTATTTTACCAGGTACACGTGTGGCCGGGCGTGGTCTGCAGTGCCGCTGCAGGGGAGGCGGACGCACCTGAGTGGCACCCGCAATCACGCCTCGCTGCCGTAACGTCTGTGCTCTCTCTGCTGTTGTGTTGTCGGGCTGTGAGCTGAAAAGCTACAGCTGGCTGTATGAATACAGCAACCGTGTGTGAAAAGTGGTCAAAAAAGAGATGCTGAAAAGCATGTTCATGGAAACATCGTCGGGTCTGCCGTGGTACGAAGTCACTTTCATCTTTACGCAGGACTGTAAGCTGTCATCTGTGAGGCGTGAGCGGTGTTTGTTTTTAACATAGTTCACGGTGGAGAACAGCTGCTGACATAATGTGGATCCGAAGATCCATAACTGACCTACCTGGGGTTGAAAGTCTCGATAAATGCACGGCATTTCTGCGGGTACACCGTCTTCTGCGAGTGTGAAGCTTATTTTGAGCGATGAAAAAAAAAAATAGAATATAATTTTATTTTTATATTTATTTAGGTCCTATCACAATAATCTTCCAATTTAGAAGTACAAGTTAAAAAAAAAAGAACTAACATAATCAAAATACACTTCAGCTAAATATTTCTAATTTATTTTCCCAAACCACGGCTACGTTCACACTGCAGGTCTTAATGCTCAATTCCGATTTTTTGATCAAATCCGATTTTTTTGTCTGCTTGTTCACACTACACATAAAATGCGACATCAAACGCTCTCCAGTGTGAACGCTCAAAGCGGCCCGCATGCGCAAAAGAAGATGTCACACACAACTCGCTCTGTTTAGACCCAGAGCAAACAATATTGTTTGACTGATTGCCCTTAATATAAAGACTTCGGACTTTATGTTTCCAGATTTTTGCTTTAAGTTATTTTGTTATTTACATAATAATGTAGATGACCTAATAATGATCCTTTTTGCTGTTTTAGAGGAGCGGTGCTTCAAAGGATAGTTGCAGATTTCTGTCAGAATCTGCAGAAAATACAGTAAAAATAAAATGTTCACATTTCTCCAACGTTGTCTTCCCAACAGTTTCACCGGATGGTAGGAAATCGTTCGCGATGTCCTATCGGGCGCTTCTCCGGCGCTGATAATTGGCGTCTGTCTGTCAGTGACGTAAAAGACGGATTTAATGCGACTTGACCGTTCACACAGCAGTCGCTTTCTAAAACATCGGATACGTATCGGATTCAGTACCACATACGAAAGTGACCCAGATCGGATTTGAAAATATCGGATTTGTGCCGTTCACACTGTCATACCAAGATCGGATATGGGTCGCATAGGGGCGAAAAAATCGGATTTGATGCGCTTTCGCCTGCAGTGTGAACGTAGCCTAAAGAGCCGCAGGTTGCCGACCCCTGGTATAAACAAAGGAAGGACTATCCATTTTCCCTCTCTTAAGCAGTAAGTGCTTCTTTATTGTTGGGTAGCTCCTGTTAGGATTTGTAGAGCACCAAATAAATGAGGACTGTTTGGAGGTGAGTCAGTTTGAGTCAGGTGCTCCAGTGCTTTGGAGGGCCAATAAGTCGATAAGTTAAAGTCCCGTCTGTGTGTGAGTTTTCCTCGTTGGGCTGGTTGTACAGACAGAACTGGACAATTAGTTGGCTGCCCACAAGATGCAGTCAACATTATACTATGACCATCAAAGGCACCCCTTAGGTATAATAATACTATATCCTGAGTTATTAATAGGTATGAAGTCATAAAACTTTTAAGAGAGCAGATTCAGTGCTGTGATCTGCTTTAAATTTAGACTGCATACTATAGTAACACAATTTCATTCAAAAAGTTCTGGAGTAGTAGTAAGTGTTGCAAATGTTACACAGAACAACACAGAACCTTTTGAAACATTTATATGTGGTTTCCCTGAGCATGTTGATTCTAAATAAAATAAGAAAAATTAATTTAAAAATCATGTAGTTAGTTGATTGGTAGATCCAAATTAATTGGAAAAATGTAAAGATGTGACATCAAGTGAAAGAAGGGGGAGAAAGGGTGTACAGGTATAAGATTGAGGAGGAAAAAAGATCAGTTTTGTCAGACTAGGTTGCTTGTGCTGAATCGCTTTAATAAAATCTCCTTGAATGAACGTCTAAATTGTGGACATTTATTTTGTAATCTTTTGTGAAACAGTAAAGATGATACTCTGAGTATTATTCTTTATTTGTAATAAAGCCTTGGAGCCGGCTGTCCAGGGTACTAAAACCATCGCAGAAATGGCAGGTGCCACAATCAATAGAGGAGCTATCATTAACAGGTGGGACTGATAGGATTTGACCAATGTCACCATGCACATCTGCAATAGAATGTTGAAAAGATTTATGCTATGTATTATGCATGTGTTATATGTCAGGAATGTCAGAGTCATGACCATTTCAACATATTTAAACCAAAGTCTGTCTTTAAACAAAATTCATGAGTGCAGACTGCATGTATTTTGGGAAATGTGTTTTGACTTGATGAAAACACAAGTGTAATTCTGCATGGTGGTTGTATACACTGGAACATTACCTTGAAAGTTAGGTCTTATTCTTGGGTCATAACTGACCATCAGACGATTCAAAATGTTGGAGGTAGAGTTAGCTGGAACCTGTGCCAAATCTTCTGGAGACAACTGCCTGTTAAAGAGGATGATATTGGACAATAATTAATATGATTTCAGATGATAGATAAAAGTAATGTAAATAAAATAATTTAACTCTAAAATACTAAAAGTGTTAGAAATTATGGTTTCTTGATGGATACATATGACTTCATACTTCCGACGGCGCCACAAGCAGGCAACGGCTGATAGTGCTCTGGCTAATTTAGTGTCCTTGTAATCTGTAAAATGAGGACCACCAGGTTCAGTATTTTAAAGTTACATACAACACGTTCACTCATCGATTCAGACAAGTACTTTTTCTGTGCTTAAGTGCTTTCTAGCTAACATTCATACTCTGATTAATGCATTGTGACACAACTTGGGGTTAGTATTTACCAGACAAAAAAACAGTCAGGGATTAAACCACCAACATTCCAGTTAGCGGATGACCTGCTCTGCCATCTGAGCTACAGGCACTCCTGTCCTAATGGTCTGAGTGCATGTGATATACACTGTGAAAACCCAGACAGAGCACACAGCATCCTGGCAGTGAGCTAACTCCTGGTCTAAGCCACCAGTGGGAAGAGACTGTAGCTCCATAAACTGAGATAAGTTGAAGTCAAATAGAGTCTTTGACAGAATGCAGGGTTAGGCTGGGGGTCCCTCTGCTCTTGAAGGGGCTCTTTGGAACTGAGAACTCTGTCCCACCTGAGAGGAACATTGTTTTTCTGCAGGGAAAAGAACAGATGGCAGTGTGTCAACTCCCTGGATGAAAAAAGGCTGATCTCTGCCCTTCCAAAGTGACTACCTGAGGACAGAGTCTCCACTCTCGAGGACTCAGGCCCCCTCTCGACATGTCTGCCACCACATGCAATGGCCCTGGCACACTGCTCTGAGTGAGTGGAAGAGGGGGTGAGTCAACTGCCACAACCCAGTTGCCACCTTGCAGAAGAAGGGAGATCCTAGGCCCCCCTGGACCTGACCCTTCTTGAGCCCCTGGTGCATCTGGACAGGCTACTTTACATCTCCTCTGTCAAGAGCAGCAACTCTTCCAAGTCTGCTGCAATAGTTGGCCTGTTACCGGGCCAAATATATCTGAGGGGTTAACTGGCAGTGCAGCATTAGTTAGAAAGCCATCTATAACCTTGCAGTTCCTGCTGCCACGGGTGGCTTTGCTGAGACAGGCTGAGAAACGTTCTTGGTCGTGCATGTTAGCAAACCTCTCCTACATGGAGAGGACCATCTGTGCAAAACTGTGGGTGATTCATATTGTCTACACACCAGTTCTTTTAAGTCAGGCAGAGGCTGCAACTCCATCTGCAAGGGTCGATACTGCATGGTTTCCTCAAACTCAGATGCGAATGCCACAGGGTTCTCAGGTTAATATCCCGGGCCCTGGTTGTCCTACCAATAACCTCAGAGAAAACTGCGAGCGTGTGAGCTCAAAAATCTGCAAGCAATGCAGTGGCTAGGGATCACAACCAGAATCAACACAGAAATCAAAATGGAATAGTAATCCTGGATGCAGATTCATTAAGTATTATGATGAATCTAAATACAGATGTGGAGTTGAAGCGCTGGTCCTGTGATGCAGTCAAAACAACATGGACCTGAATACTCTCAAAAGCCCAGAGAGGTTTGCAGAAAACATCATTGGTGCCGACTTACTCTCGATTCAGGATTTGTAGAAATGTGAAGTCAGGAAACGACGAGACAACAGTGCAGACCGATCACACCCAGGTCACAGACTGTTCCAATTCTTCTCCTATGCTAGGCGCTTTTGAAGCACTGTACGCCAATACAGACAGACAAGCAGATATCTGTACTGTTCTTTCTACAGGCTCACATAATATCTGTACTGAAATAACATCCATGAAGCTAACCAAAGCATGCTGTTTGTTCACACACACACAGTTTAAGAGCCTGAATGCTTGTAAAGCTCCCGGCCCAGACGGTATGTCCCCTGCCACTCAAATGAGCTGGCCCCAGTGTTTTCTGGCATTTTCAAATTCTCACTGCAGGCATGCCATGTGCCTGCCTGCTTCAAGTCCTCCACCATAGTCCCTGTCCCCAAGAAGCCAAGGATCACTGGACTAAATGACTACAGACCTGTGGCTCTGATCATAAAGTCTTTTGAGCGCCTGGTTCTCTCCTATCTCAAGACCCTCACGGCCCACCTCCTGGAACCTCTGCAGTTTGCATACGGAGCCAACAGGTCTGTCAGCGATGCTACCAACATATCAATATCATCCTGCATCATTTGGACTCCCCGGGAACCTACGCCAGGATCCTGTTTGTGGACTTCAGCTCTGCCTTCAACACCATCATTCCAGACCTTCTCCAAGGTAAGCTTTCCCAGATGAATATGCCTGATCCCATCTGCCGGTGGATCACTGACTTCCTGACAGACAAGAAGCAACATGTGAGGCTGGGGAAGAATGTCTCGGACTCCCGGACCATCAGCACCGGCTCCCCTCAGCGCTGTGTTCTTTCTCCTCTGCTCTTCTCCCTGTACACCAATTGCTGCACCTCCAACCACCAGTCTGTCAAGATAATTAAGTTTGCAAATGACACAACCGTTATCAGACTCATCTCGGACGGGGATGAGTCTGCCTACAGGATGGAGGCTGAACTCTGGTGTCCTGGTGCAGCCGCAACAACCTGGTGCTGAACACCCAGAAGACAGTGGAGATTATTGTGGACTTCAGGAAGCACACATCCCGACTCCTCCCCATCATCCTGACTGACACCCTCATCACCACTATGGACACATTCTGCTTCGTGGGTACCACCATCACCCAGGACCTCAAGTGGGAGCCCACCATCCCCTCTGTCATAAAGAAGGCCCAGCAGAGGATGTACGTCCTGAGGCAGCTGAAGAAATTCAACCAGCCAATACGGATGATGGTGCAATTCTACACTGCAATCATCGAGTCCACCCACATCTCCTCCATCACCGTGTGGTATGCTGGAGCCACCATCAGGGACAAACAGAGACTGCAGCGTGTTGTACATTCTGCTGAGAAGGTGATTGGTCCGCATCAGGTGTTGACGAACCAGGGCACCCTGACGACAAGTGGGCTACTAGAACAAGAAGGCATCGGTGGGCAAGAGAGGAAAATAGGGTGTTGTTGGAATGCTACTATGCAAGTAACCCTGGCGGAAGGGGTTACATGAATAGAATGAGGGACCTATGGATGCTTCGATACCCAACATCCACAATGACAGGGAAACAACTAGTAGCTCAGTGTTACAACATTCGAAAGAAGGGGCTGCTCTCACAGCTAACGATTGACGAGGTACAACATAAATGTTACGGCAAGGGGGAGCCAGGATGCCAGGTCAGGGGGGAGATATCATCACCCCCACCCGAGATTGGGTACCAAGCCCCAAGTGCGATAGAAGAAGGATCGTTGAGTGCGAGAGTAACTGACCTGAAAGATAGGATCATGGCCAAGCTTGAAACTGGACCCCCCATAGCCGGTTACCAAGACTACATGAAGTACCCTCAGAAGGTCTGCTACATAACATTAATGCAGCAGACGATACCTACCGCCACCATTACCGAGACTAACAAGCTGATCAACAATATGGCAGCAGTGATCAGTGAGATGCTTGGCTACAAGTTGAACAGCCACAAGGGGCAGTACCCTCCATGGAGAAGGAGGCTAGAGGCTAAGATCAAGGTAGCACGGAGGGAGGTTAGCCAACTATCGGAGTTGCAGAAAGGTGCGACGAAGAAGGTGCCTGAGAAGTACAGCAAGCTGTCCATACCTGAGGCATTGGAAACTGCCAAGCAACGACTCACAGCCTTTGCTAGCCGCTGGAAGAGGTACACCAGAGATATCGAAGGCAGGAGAATAAACCAGGTGTTCTCCACAGAACCATCCAAGGTGTACTCTCAGTGGCAGGGGAACAATATGAGAACAGCACCACCAAGCCAAGGCTGGAGACGGAACAATACTGGAAGAGCATATGGGAGAAGAACGCAACTCATAACGGCAATTCTCAGTGGCTAGTGGATCTGAGGGCAGACCACAGCAACCTCCCTGAACAGGGTCCAGTAACCATCACAGTGGCAGACATCCAAGAAAGGGTCTGCAATATGAAGAGTTGGACAGCACCAGGCCCCGACATGGTTCACGCCTGCTGGCTAAAGAAGATGACTGCACTCCACGAGCATCTGGCAGCACATATGAACCAGCTGCTAGTTGACAAGAGACACCCAGAGTGGCTAACCAAAGGCCAGATAGTCCTGATCCTCAAGGACCCCCAGAAGGGACCGGTCCCCTCCAACTACCAACCAATAACCTGCCTCAGCACCACGTGGAAGCTCCTGTCAGGCATCATAGCAGCTACGATGAACAGGCACATGGCTCAATACATGAGTGGGGCACAGAAAGGGATGGGCAAGGATACCAGAGGCACAAAACACCAGCTACTGGCAGACCGAACAATCAGCCGAGACTGCAAGACCAGACTGACCAACCTGTGCACTGGCCTGGATTGATTACAAGAAGGCCTATGACTCAATGCCCCACAGCTGGATACTGGAATGCCTAGAACTGTACAAGATCAACAGGACCCTAAGAGCCGTCATCAGGAACTCAATGGGGATGTGGTGTACAACACTAGATGCCAACTTCAAGCCCATTGCACAAGTCACCATCAAGTGCGGGATCTACCAAGGAGATGCTCTGTCCCCACTGCTGTTCTGCATAGGCTTGAATCCCCTCAGTGAGATCATTGACAAGACTGACTACGGATACTGACTCCGGAATGGAACAGTTGTCAGCCACCTCCTGTACATGGATGACATCAAGCTGTATGCCAAGAGTAAATGAGACATCGATTCACTGATCCACACCACCACGATATACAGCAATGATATCGGAATGTCATTCGGACTGGAGAAGTGTAGTCGGATGGTAACAAAGAGAGGGAAGGTAGTCAGAACTGAGGAGATTGAACTACCAGAAGGCAACATTGCAGACATAAAGGACAGCTACAAGTACCTGGGCATCCCACAGGCAAATGGAAACCATGAAGAGGCCGCTAGGAAAGCTGCAACCACCAAGTACCTGCAGAGGGTCAGGCAAGTCCTGAGGAGTCAGCTGAACGGTAAGAACAAGATCCGGGCTATCAACACCTATGCACTGCCTGTGATCAGGTACCCGGCTGGGATAACAAGCTGGCCAAAGGAGGAGATAGAAGCCACTGACATCAAGACAAGAAAGCTCCTGACCATGCATGGAGGGTTTCACCCCAAGTCCAGCACCCTGAGGCTGTACGCTAAGTGGAAGGAAGGAGGCCGGGGACTGGTGAGTGTCAGCACCACAGTCCAGGATGAGACAACGAACATCCAAGAATACAACACAAAGATGGCCCCAAATGACAGCGTGCTCAGTGAATACCTCAGGCAGCAGAAAGCTAAGAAAGAGGAGGAAGGCGAGGAACCATCATGGAAGGACAGGCCCCTGCATGATATGTACTACAGGCAGATAGTGGAGGTAGATGATTTCCAGAAATCCTACCAGTGGCTGGACAAAGCTGGACTGAAAGACAGTACAAAGGCACAAATTATGGCAGCACAGGAACAAGCTCTGAGCACAAGATACATAGAGGCTGGGGTCTATCACACGAGGCAAGACCCCATGTGCAGGCTGTGTAAAGATGCCCCTGAGACAATCCAGCACATAACAGCAGGGTGCAAGATGCTAGCAGGCAATGCATACATAGAACGCCATAACCAAGTGGCTGGCATAGTATACAGGAACATCTGTGCCGAGTATAACCTGGCAGATCAAAATGGGAGACGCCCCCTAGGGTGGTGGAGAATGACCGAGCTAAGATCCTGTGGGACTTCCAGATACAGACGGACAAACTGGTGGTGGCTAACCAACCAGACATAGTGGTGGTAGACAAACAGAAGAAGACGGCCATACTGATAGATGTAGCGGTTCCCAGTGACAGCAATATCAGGAAGAAGGAACACGAGAAGCTGGAGAAATACCAAGAGCTCAGAGATAAGCTCGAGAAAATGTGGTGGGTGAAGGTAACGGTGGTCCCAGTGGTAATCGGAGCACTTGGTGCAGTGACTCCCAAGATAGGCGAGTGGCTCTAGCAGATCCCAGAAACAACATTGGAGATCTCTGTCCAGAAGAGCGCAGTCCTTGGAACAGCTAAGATACTGCGCAGGACCCTCAAGCTCCCAGGCCCCTCTGGTAGAGGACCCGAGCTTGAAGGATAGACCGCCCGCAGGGGTGAGCGGGGGAGTTAAAAAAAAAAAGATATATATATATATATACATATATATATATATATATATATATATATACATATATATATATATATAAAAACTGTATTGTATGTTACTCACGATGGACAGACAACTTGCTTTCCTTTTTTTCCTTTCTTTGTGGATTTTCCTTCTTTACTTGAGGCAAGTTGACAACAGCAGAGCAGCAAAAGCAGCAAAATCACTGGCCTCAATCCAACAGCCATGGTGCCTGAAACAAAGTTTAATACTGGCCTCAGTACATACAACATATAGTTTAAAAAAAGAACAATAATGTTGCAAACTTAGTACAAGATTTCACCACATGTAGGAATGCACTTGAATTAATTTTTTTATGCAGATCATAATAGATGTGATTACATTTTGGAAATACATCACTTTGTTTGAAGACTCTTTACAGTATTTATCTGTGACTATGCTATCACATTCAGCTTAAAGCTTGAAAAATTCTTCACTGAAATTTCTCCTAGAAATGTTCACTGAGTATAAAACAGAGAGATATTTAGCTGACAAACTAGACAGACAGTAATAATAATGAAAATAAATAAATAAATAAATAAATAAATGAATAAATAAATAAATAATAATAATAATCTATCATTGCTGTGTCCCTTATACACCTTTGGAGTGGCAGCACCTATTATACTCGCCTCATCTTAATTGGATATAATTACTCAATTCATTAATCCATATATCTACAGTCAAGGGTATTTCTTAAAAGCAGGATACCACTTTGTACATGAAAATGGTATATGTAGGTTTTTGAGATGCCTCATATGAAGTATTTTAACCTTATATTTTATCAAGATATTTAGTGTGACAAAAAATCATGTTAAGAAGAAATAAATTCATAGCTACATAAATCGCTTTTTAGATTCTTTGGTTTTATACATGTAGCTTACAGTATATGTACTAAAAGTCTGTATACTCAGTAATGCAGCATTGGTACAGAGGATGGTCATAATTGTCTATGAGTAACAATAATAAGTTCAGTGACCTTTCTGACACAGTTTAAAGGTGCACAGTTTGCAGCCAATCAAAAATGTTCAGTGTAATTGCCCTTCCTGATCTGTAGGTGTCACTGGCTCTGAAGCTCCCCGAGCAGACCACATCAAAATACACCGTCCTCCTCACTATAAACTGAAGACTTTTGTAGCACATGTTGAAAGACCTCAGCTTCCTCGGAAAATAGAGCCTGTCCATAGAATTTTTTTCTGGGATAGTAATGCTAATTCCAACATTTCAAGTTTATGAATGTTTTTGCTATTGCTATATAAACAGTTAATATTTGGTTAAAGTTCAACTTTCATTCAAAGGTTTTTGGGAAATATTTTGCAACTTTTTAGAAAATTATTTAATTAATAATAGCCTTTATACATCCTCATCATTCCATCTGAAGTTGATTCATTTGATTCAGTTCTTTGTCTTTGGCCTTATTAAAATTCAGAAGATGATTTTGAGTCAATAAAATGAACTAGATTTCTGTACTCCTTGCCCTTGCCCATCACATTAAAAGAGCTATCCAAGCACAAGCAAAATTCCCAAATTAAACACTCTGTTGTTGTTTACTTCTGACACGTTACTGGGATCGAACATTCTCTTGCCTTTCTACCAGCAATTTGAATGTTTGTCTTTAATAAAAAAAAACATGAATAGAATAAATATATCAATAATCACAAATCAAAAGGAAAGGTTTTTCTATTCAAAAGCATCATATGCTGCACATCAAAATTCTCCTCTTTTTTTATAATGATAGACTGACAGATAATTAAGGAAATATTTTAAATTTCTCCAAACTCCTCTGATACATCGAACAAGCTTGTTTCACCATTGGCTTTTATTATCAGTGGAGTGATTTCAATATCGCCGGATGGCTTATATAACTGTTTTATTACACCAATCTTATCACTGCCAATAACAAGCTAAGTAACTGGATCCTGGCTTAATTTACCTAGTCCTAGTGGCTTATAGGAGTGTGCGTGTTTGTGTGTCATATTTTTTAATCACCTCGCTCTCACTAAGATTATGCCAGTGAGGATGACTATACCACTCAGTGTCCTCCTCAATTTAGCATTTTTCTTGTGTTGTAAGCACTATTTTCTAGTTTTTTGGCAACAACTAACCACCTATGACAGACAGACTCTTTTAGACATCCTACAACATTCATAATCTGGGACCACACTGGTGGCTTAACTTGGATACCTGAGCAGAAACAACACCGGAGGAAAAGGGAGAAAAGAGCTGGTTCTGGTCAGGCTGAGGAACAGGCAACACTTTTCCCCTTTTCCCAAGATTCTTCTAGCTAACATCCAAATTTTGGAAAAAAACATGGATAAACTACTTTCCACAGCATATTATGGACTGCAATGTCTTTATTTTTACCAAGGAATGGTTGGATGCCTCAATCCCTGAATCGGATATTCTTCCTTCTCCATTCATTGTCGGGACCGGACAAAGGAGTCGGGTAAGCGGAGGGGAGGTGGGGTGTCTATAATGACTAACAAGCAATGGCGTGCTTCATCAAGGTGCTCCCCTGATCTTGAACGCCTCATGATGTGTTGATGTGTAGATATATTACAAAATATATATTAGCAGTAATATAGATATATAGATATATTACAAAAATGGGTCTATTATGTGTATGTTACAATGTACATGGTATGAAGATATGTTATGAATATGCTATAACTATAAGTATGTACAGGCTGTAGTGAGTGTACAAGCTATGTACAGGCTATGAACAGGATATAAATATGAAAACCATGCAAAGATATGAAATATGAAACTATACAGAAATATGAAATATGCACTATACAAGTTATAAACAGTTGTAAACAGTTGTAGAACTATAATTATTGTATTGTACAGAATGATTGTCTATAAAGCATTTACAGTAGTGCAGTTTAGATCAGTGAGATATGTGGCTGATTTCAACAGTGGTTCTACAGTGGCTATAACATCCTGGATCACCTTTAGACCCCTTTCACATGTGCCTATAAAGCCCACTTTTCAGCAAATCAGATTACTCCTCAGTCCTGCTGCTACCATCCAATAGGCAGAGGCTGAAGCACGAGCAACCAACGACAATGAAATGATCGGTTCAATGCTGAACTGACTAATCACACATGGTCCTGCATCACTGCTTCCACACTATGTACTGGGAAGTTTTTCAAACTACTCCCAACAATAACGTAAATGACCACACCAACTGCATTACTGGATACATCCACAAACGAATCATTGTGGTTGACGTTGTCTCAAACATCAGGCGCATGTGGAGTGGGCTACAAACCATAACAGATTTAAAGGGGAAGAGCTACAGCACAGTGGAGATGACTGGTTCCCTACCTGAGGAGCTGAATGACCTTATAAAAACTACTGTTTATAAGGTTGGGGAAACCTGCAGTGAACAGACACTGAAGAAGTCACTTGGATGAATGACGAAACATTTCTCTCACTGAAAATGCTAAGTCCAGATGAACAGAATCAATTTTGGGGATTTCCTTACCTGGATGATTGAGCATGCATCAAGACGTAATTTTAGAGATAATACGCAAATGTAAGAAAGCAGTTCTACATATTTGTTTAATATGTGCATTGAAGGACATATCCTATTCAAAAATGACTCCCCAGTGTTACTGGAGGTCAAGGTAATGCCATTCAGAGTAAGCATCTTGTTAGATACCGTATTTCTAAGATTTTCTGGGCCAAGTACAAAAACTTCAGTTTTATCTGAATTAAGAAGCAGAAAGTTAGAGGCCATCCTCGTTTTTATATCTTTAAGACATTCCTGCAGTTTAACTAATTGGTGTGTTTTATCTGGCTTCATGAACAGATAAAGTTGTCGTCTGCATAGCAGTGACAATGCATTCTATCCCTTATGATACTGCCTAAGGCAGTGGTTCCCAAACTAACTTAAAATACTGTATAAAGCACCTTGAGGCGACTGTTATTGTGATATGGTGAGTATAAATAAAATTGAATTGAACTGAGTATTTTTTTTCTCTTCAATGGTTAAAATTTTATTTGTGAAGAAATTCATGAAGTAATTATTAGTTAAGGTTAAAGAAATGCTTGGCTTAATAGAGCTCTGACTTTGTATCAGTCTCAGGATCTGAGCTGTCACATCTTGTCAGATCTTTTAGACCTATTTTATAACCACAAGACTTTTATTCTCTGTAGCTGTTTTTAAGGTTTAGGCAAGAATTTCACAGTGGAACTGCAGTTAACATTGGTAACATTACAGCAAGTTGGTTTCTTGTTCAGACCACAACTGGGCCTCTGTGTGGAGGTTGTACGTAAAAGGTTTCCTTTAGCCATTCTAGTTTCCTCCCACAGTCCATAGACATGCAAGTTAGATGACCGGTGATTCTAAATTGCTCATGGAATTGTAAAATGTTTCAAATGTACAGAATAAAAGCAAAACAGCAACAGGTTTGTATTAAAAGTTAGAGCTGGTTAGTTAGAATGCAATATCTGTGCATATTTACTTCCATTCAATCTGCAAAAAGCTTTTCATCCACTGTTACCATGGTGACAACTCCCACCCCCGGTGGTGATATCAGACTTTGTCTCAAATTTTCCATTAATTCAGGGCTTGGTTGGATCACTTTTGTTTAGCAATATGACTCCTATTCTTTTATTGTTTAAAAAAAGTTATTTTCCTAAAAAGCTTTTGGAAATAGATTTTTCTGGTTATATTGCAAGACAGACACTGAAGGTGACAAACACCTTGTTCATCAGCAAATATAGCTATAAAATAGTAAATAGGTTCATGGTAAAATATATCACTCCCTCCCCTTTTGTCATCTGTTTGCCCATCTAGATTGAATAAATGCCCTTTTCATCTATACATAGCAAAGTAATATATTATGTATTTACAGCAGAACTATATCTATTGGTAACCCAACCCACTGGATCTGACTAGCCTTACCTTGAGAAGATTAAGTTAGAAGAATAATCATTCAGAGAAACTAGTGGGACAGAGAAAGGGGAAGTGACAGAGAGGAGCATAGCGTGTAGGGGAGGTGGGGGGTGGGTACTGCGGCGTTAGATCACACTGTCAAGATGCAATGACACAGCTCACTGATGCTGCTGTAGTTTTACATAGGAATTGCTCTCTGGTGCAAGAAAACTGCAAGTGTAGCAAAAACTCATACATCACAGGTACAAAATGTACAGGGTCACAAGGACAGAACACTACTAAAGCCTTTTGGGATAATATGATTTACAACTATCTGTTATGTTCTCTCTTTTTTTTTTTCTGTCTCGTCTATGCGCATGCAATCTGCCCTACAACTGCAGCCACAGAAAACAGTCAGAGATATTCAGCATTCCTTTGATTCTTACCTTTCTTTAGTTGGGCCACTGATTCTGCTGCATTACAGAGATTCAGTGGTTAGTCAGTGTGATGCTGCTCTGGCTAGAGCTAGGCTACATCCTCTCTCCCTCTCCTTCTCTGCTGCACTCTCTGGTGCGTGTTCCTTTATCTGCACTGCTCTTGTCGTCTATTCCAAGTTCCTGTCTGTCTGGCTAGAGGAAGTAGCACAGTAATGCCACTGATTAACAGCTCATGAGTAGGGAATTTTATACATATTACATTACTTGTGTGCTAATTGCTTATTTATTTCTTTTTCTTTTTTAAAACATATTTAACAAATGGAGAAGAAAAGAGAAAGCAAGAAGTCTAAAATCTATCTACAACAGATTAACAGTATTTGAAAGTTATATGTCTAAAAACAGAAAAAAAAAATCCAGCAAAGACCTGACACACCACCTGAGAGACGCATCTGGACAGTCAGATGGGAGCGTGGTTGTCAAGAAATCATTTTTATGGAAGGACATAGGGTGAAAAGGCTAAGGTAAAAACAATAGAAAAAAACTTTGGCAAAATGTTTGATGCAGTGATGAATCCAAATGTGAAAATAATAGGTCAAATTGCTGGTAATATATATGGATTATGAATGGAGGAGGTTGTGATCAAGGAAAAACAGTGACTGTCTACAGCCAAAATGTTTTGGATGCTTGGTTTGGGTCCTGCATTTCTGCCAATGCTTATATAAAAGAGGGATGGCCTGGCTCCACTTCCTCCCACTGTAC
Organism: Oreochromis niloticus; assembly: GCF_001858045.2. NCBI lineage: Eukaryota > Metazoa > Chordata > Actinopteri > Cichliformes > Cichlidae > Oreochromis > Oreochromis niloticus. The sequence goes on from NC_031971.2 coordinate 2,122,315, forward strand.
TAATGTGAAGCCAAACTTTCTCACTCATAGAAACTGCCATCTTGCATTTTTACAGCCACAGTATGTGCAGTAGTGATTTGGGGTGGAGTCGCTGCAACAAACCCCGCCCACATATCTGACCATGAACACACCCCTTGCACTTCTTATGTTGTCAAGCTGCTTCAGTTTTAACACCCAGAACTGTCACCGGGGAAAGGGTACTCCATGTGTATTTAAGCCCTCAGTTTTCCTTCATTCTTTGTCATGTTGTCCTATTACATTATCCATATCCATGCTTCTTTGCCAGTGAGTCTTTTCCTGATATCTTTAGTTATTTCATTTTTTCCAGCAATAAAGCTGCATTTTGAGTCTAACGTCTCTGTGCCGAGTATTGTATTTGGGTCCTACACTGCCCACCACACAGCCTACCCCATGACCGGAGAGAGACCAGGAAACTCACGGTGAGCATTGATTAGAAGAGGAAGTGTCAGAAGCTGAAGATGGCATGGAATATAATCCATGCAACTGAGACCAAGAAATAACTGACGAGGACAAATTCAGTGATAAAGAGGATTGCCGTGATGAGACTGTTGTCACGTCAACAAGTCAAAGAATGAACCGTAATTTGAAAATAATGGTAAATCATAGTGGTAAACATGGAGGTAAGCCAGAAAGACATCAAAGCATACTTGAGGGTTTTTTTTATTTTCAGTGGAGATCCGAGAATGAATCTACCAACAGTTTACGGATGTAGAGTTCAGTCGGGCAATTTTTTGGGCCACCATGTCATTCTGTAAATTTTACATGTTGACAGGTGTGTGGAGCGCCAGCCACTCATCTATATCCCATCTTTCTGGAACCCATAGATGGTGTTCCTGAAAAGTAGTAATTTTCGTGTAATTTTGAAATCATTTGGTCCATACACAGCTAAAATATTCCTGGTCACTTTTGACCAGAAACATGACAGCTCTGATAAACAGTATACTATGTTTGATCTGGTTTTTATATTCAAAATAGAAATGATGTGTTTCGACTCAAATATAAGGCATATAAACTCATATTAATGAGACATACGGGGCCATAAATAACAGAAGTTCAAAAACTTTAGTTGATAAAAAAATCTAACATGACAAGAAGGGAAATATATCTATTATTATAGCTTTTATGATGAGTCTTAATGAAACAGTCATTTTTAACTGTGAACACAAAATATTTTAACATGAAATGAACACAAGGGTTAATTAAAGTAGTACTGGACATAATTAGAAAGATTCAATTGTCCCTTATTATCCCAGCTGGGCATCCGACAGCCACCAGAGTGTAGGTGTTGTGATGGAAACAGTGGGACGACAGTGGGACCATTTATGCCAAAACAAGATAACTATACATGTTTTAAGTTCTCTACAGATGATGAAAACTACAAGGTGGGAGAGATCGACCCAACTTGGTGTGCTGTCACACTCCAGGGACGAACCACCAATAATGTAAGCGACCCAAACATGGTAATTGGAACATGGGCAAGAAGTGGGCTCTATTATTACTGTGGGGAGAGCACTCTGTTGGCTCGTGTTCCTATGGGAAGCGTAGGGACATGTGCAATGGTGCGATTGGGAGCTCCGCTCATGCTTATTGGGAATCAGGTAAAGGCTATTCCACAACACAACACACGTACTTTAGCTGCAAGACGTAAGAGACACATTTTGGCTAAAAGAGGGACCCAGGGTACACATGCTTATGATCCTCGTTTGGACTCACCGACCTGGATAGACTCCATAGGAGTGCCCAGGGGAGTTCCTAATGAGTACAAGCTGGTAAATCAGGTAGCTGCAGGATTTGAGAGTATATTAATTTGGATAACGCCTAATAAGAATGTTGATCGCATTAACTATGTTCATTACAATCTGCTGAGACTCTCTAACCTAACCAGAGACGCCATGGTGGGGTTCGCAGAACAATTGGGTCCAAGTTCGCTGATGGGCGTGCAGAATCGAATGGCCCTTGACATGTTGCTGGCAGAGAAGGGAGGTGTATGTGCCATGTTTGGAGACATGTGCTGCACCTTTATTCCCAATAATACTGCCCCAGATGGCTCAGTAACCCGAGCTCTGGAGGGCCTGAAAACTTTGTCTAAAACTATGCATGAGCACTCAGGTATCGAAAACCCGCTGGAGTCCTGGATGACATCCGTGTTCGGACGATGGAAAGGTGTGGCGATGTCAGTGATATGCTCCTTGGGTGTATTTTTGGGGATACTGGTCATTGTGGGGTGTTGTATCATTCCTTGTGTCAGAGGATTGTTGGTAAGAGTAATGGCGAGGGTTGCTAACCCTGGCTGGGTTGAGGGCATCTACCAGATGAACTTAGAACCCATAGAGTGGGGCAGGGAGTGATACAACATGAAGTGTGGTGACATTCCTTGTTGGAATGTCAAAAGAGGGAATGTTGGGATTCAGAGATTTTTTTATTGTAACCATATAATCTGCCTTATGATAAATGCATTAATAACATGTTCTACAGTGTTATTTTATCAGTAATATTTCTTATGGGGTTCATAATGCATTGAATATGTTTGTCATTACATTGACCTTTCTATTCACAGGTTGAGTTTATTTTATACACAATGCATAACTGTGCTTGTTTAGAGTTGATGTTCCATCCAAGAGGGTTTTAAGTTTCACTGGTGAGAGTGTCCAGGTGATACATGTTGAGGGAAGATGAGAACATAGCAGGTTAATTGCATGTATGCTTACAATACACTTATTAATTTAGTGGCAGGCCTGAGTGAAGGCCCAAGTGTCTTCTGCTCTCGTTTTGAGACCTGCGCCAATTCAGTCTACTTAGTGATTGGTGACGAGGGTCAATTATTAGCTTTTAACGATCCCGAAGCTTGAAGTTTATTACCTTAAAAGGCAGGTGTTATAGAAAAGAGAAGTTATATGACTGTTTATAGTTATTAAAATGTATAAGATGCGCTCATGTCTGTCAACAATGTATTTTTGACTTGTATTGACGTGTATGTGTGGGCGTTAATGTTCTATGGTATAAAACCAGTTTTTGATGAATTTTTGTCAGAGGAAGACATATGCAGATGTTGCCTCTCCTGTGTTAATAAACTCATCGTTTGATTGCATTCGTCTGGTGCCTCCGTCGTTTGTTGTCTGGTCTCCAGTTGATCGATCTCGCTTCAGTTTCTAGTTCATTCTTATATTTAGTAGTAGGTTCTTAGAACTTCTCTGTACAATTTTGTATAGCCTTTTATTTCTTAGGTGAGTGTGTGTGTCAATATGACCTGGTTAAGGCATAGAAGGATGAAATTCCCAGGGAAACCAGTGCCAGGTGCTTCCTGGAATATGGATAGCGGGAGTTGCTCCCTGCCCAGCAACTGTAGCGATGCACCAGGAGTTGTGTGTGAAGGTATAAAAGAGGCGGCGCGATGTCTCAAGGGCAGAGTTCTCCTGACTGTGTAACTGTGATGTTTGCAGTCTGTTTACTCTCCTGCAGCCAGTAATTAAAAAGCTTGGCCACAGCTGATCACATTGCAGACTTTATTATCAGGAAATTCCAAGACAGTGTTCATTTCCCAGATCTTGTTCTTCAGATTCACCTGTTTAGGACTATCCTCAATGTCTGCAATGTTGCCTTCTGCTAGTGCAGTCCCCTCAGTTGTGACCACTTTCCCTCTCTTCGTTACCATCCAACTACACTTCTGCAATCCAAATGACATTCCAGTGTCATTGTTGTAGATCCTAGTCGTGTCAGTCAATATATCTCTCATCAAAATGCTTGATGTCATCCATTCTGCAGTTGGTAACCACAGTCAGTTTTGTTAATGCTTATAATCTGGACTCAATCAGGTGATTATTTATGCTGCAGTAGATCAAGGCTGCTGGAGGATTTCCAGGGGGTGGATGCACCATTTCTTCTTCACTCACCTTTTTTCACACTGTGTGTATACACTACTGTTCATTTATTCATTAGTTATTTTTAATCTCTGGCTGTTTTCCACAGTGTGTTTCGTCCCGTCTCCCTTGCCCTCATCACTAGCCGATCGTAGCAGATGGCTGGCTTTCACTGAGCCTGGTTTTGCCAGAGGTTTCACTTGTCACCAAGTGCTTGCTCATAGGTCTGCTGATTGTTGGGGTTTTCTCTGCATTATTGTAGGGTCTCTACCTTACAATATAAAGCGCCTTGAGGCGACTGTTGTTGTATTTGGCGTTATATAAATAAAAATTGCATTGAAACATTTTCTATACATCGTTTTTCCACACTTGACACACAACTTTCTCCCAGAACGTTCTTTATTTGCTTGAAAGTGGAAGCAGCATGATGAACATACAACTCACTAGATGATAATCCATGCACCCTTACACTGACAGTGAAGATGAAATCAGGATTGCAGTCTTCCCTCGGTGTACATACTCACGCTGTCATAGCTTGACTCAGTCTACATGTTATTAAATTCAATTTCCACACAAAGTATAGTCTTCATTGAATGATAGTATACTAGACCAGGCTGTGACAGCTTTAGACTCCTTACACAAATAACCAGTGGGGTATTGATCGTTCTACAATAAATATCAAATGCTATGATACTGTAAAAGTCAAATACGTCAAAATATAGTCATCATATCAGAGAGGGTTGAAACTCACACCAGAGAATATTTATGCTATGTTTAAAATAAGAATGGACAACAAAACTGAATCTAAACTGCCCATCGATTTCTTCTGGGTTTGAGTCAAAATGTGTGTGGGGCGCAAAAGATGGTTTGTGTATACTGTACGTTTGTACACCTACATGTGTGTGTGTGATGTCTATCGATATAGGTAATCAGCTTGTATGTTGGCAGCAATCTCTGCTTCCCACTTGTCTCCATTGTTGAGGAGCTTTTCCTTGTTGTAGAGCAGTTCTTCATGAGTTTCAGTAGAAAATTCAAAGTTAGGACCCTGAAAAAAAGGAAAAATGGATTACAACAGGTCTTCAAACGCGAGGAGAGGAAGAGAAGAAAACAACAATAAAATGCAGAGAAAAGAGACTCCAAAGAATAAGAATTATGAAAGCACAAACATAAAGAAGAATGAAGATCTTTGCAATAAAAATTACTGCCAACTTTTATTATGACTCTGCCCATATTTCAGCCCTTTTCACCAAGTGTAACTAATTAAATATTCTTTTTTTTCAGCCTGTTTCAACTTTATTTGATAGACACAGTGATGAAAGGACAGGAAAGCAGGGGCAGAGAGAGGGGAAGACCCGGGCCGGCCGCTCCTACCCAATATATTTCTAAAGGTGATATTGACATGAAATTCTCATTAGATGTCAGTAACAACCCATCCAATCTACAAACGCAAAGAATTCAAACCACGGATGTTCATATATTACGTGTAATAATGAAAAAAGTATTGAACACGCTTTACTGAAATTTGTTTAACACTTTGTGCAAAAGCCTTTGTTGGTAATGACAGCTTCAAGGCTCCTCCTGTATGGGGAAACTAATCACATGCCCATTTTTCATATCTTGACGGTTCTGTGGGCCCCTTCTATGAACTCTGAGTTCTTTCCCTAGACTTTCAGTTTGATTCGGGTCATGTGATTGGCTGGGCTATTCTAGCAGCTTTATTTTCTTCCTGTGAAACTGGCTGAGAGTTTCCTCAGCTGTGTGTTTGGGATCATTGTCCTGCTATAGCTTCCACCCTCCGTTCATCTTCATCATTCTGGTAAACGGCATCAGATTTTTATTAAGAATGCCTCTATACATTTTTCGATTTTTTGCATTCATTCAGTACCGTATGCTGAACACAGGCCCACATCATGATGTTCCCATCTCCAAACGTCACTGCGGGTACATTGTTTTTGGGGTGATATGCAGGACTTTTTAACCTCCAAACAGGGTCTGTGTTATGGCATCCAAAGAGTTCAGTTTTGGGCTGTTTTCCCCCCAGTATTTCACAAGCTTGTCTGAATGTTGTTAAGCAAACTTTCAGAATTCTCCATCATCCAACATCACATCAGTATGTTTTGCAACAATAATCTTGTAAAGGTCTTGAGAAAGCTCATTGGTTTGATCCATCGTGAGCGATTTCTTGTGTAAATCCCTGGTGATAAGACACCTTTCTTAGGCCATTAGTTGGGACTGAACCAGCTGACATTATTTGGCCCGAAGCAGCATAATTGCTTTCTAATTACAGTTGGTATCAAGACTTTCTATTGTCTTTCTTCTTGTGTTCAGTATTTTTTCCCTGTGTCATTTCTCATTATTACACATAAATTATGGACAACTAAGGTTTCTTTGTATATGTGGATTGGATGGATTGTTATCGACATCTGATGAGAATTTCATGTCAATAGTACCTTTAGAAATATGTGACGTGCTCAACACTCGTTTTACTTATACATGAAGGAGAGAGAGAGACAGATATATAAAGATATACAGATAATATTTGTGTTTGTTTGAATAGTTCTTAGTTGTAACAATGTTCTTCAGCAATAACTCGTATACCATTGGACAACCTGTTTTTCCCTTTAAATAATGCAGACACCAGTTGACTGATGTGCAGGGTCTATGCTTACTAGTTGGTCTTTCATGGGCACAACCCATATACTTAACTCTGCAGTGGAACCTACAAATGCAATTGTTTACAAATGTGACAAATTTAAGAGGAAATAAACAGGCTTTCCAACCAGACACGATGTATTCCCAAGAAACATTTTTAAATCCTGGAAATAATCAACCAAATTTCCTGGTTTATATGACGTAAATATAAGATAATGTCTCACTACAGGGAGTGCAGAATTATTAGGCAAGTTGCATTTTTGAGGAATAATTTTATTATTGAACAACAACCATGTTCTCAATGAACCCAAAAAACACATTAATACCAAAGCTGAATGTTTTTGGAAGTAGTTTTTAGTTTGTTTTTAGTTTTAGCTATTTTAGGGGGATATCTGTGTGTGCAGGTGACTATTACTGTGCATAATTATTAGGCAACTTAACAAAAAACAAATATATACCCATTTCAATTATTTATTTTTACCAGTGAAACCAATATAACATCTCCACATTCACAAATATACATTTCTGACATTCAAAAACAAAACAAAAACAAATCAGCGACCAATATAGCCACCTTTCTTTGCAAGGACACTCAAAAGCCTGCCATCCATGGATTCTGTCAGTGTTTTGACCTGTTCACCGTCAACATTGCGTGCAGCAGCAACCACAGCCTCCCAGACACTGTTCAGAGAGGTGTACTGTTTTCCCTCCTTGTAAATCTCACATTTGATGATGGACCACAGGTTCTCAATGGGGTTCAGATCAGGTGAACAAGGAGGCCATGTCATGAGTTTTTCTTCTTTTATACCCTTTCTTGCCAGCCACGCTGTGGAGTACTTGGACGCGTGTGATGGAGCATTGTCCTGCATGAAAATCATGTTTTTCTTGAAGGATTCAGACTTCTTCCTGTACCACTGCTTGAAGAAGGTGTCTTCCAGAAACTGGCAGTAGGACTGGGAGTTGAGCTTGACTCCATCCTCAACCCGAAAAGGCCCCACAAGCTCATCTTTGATGATACCAGCCCAAACCAGTACTCCACCTCCACCTTGCTGGCGTCTGAGTCGGACTGGAGCTCTCTGCCCTTTACCAATCCAGCCACGGGCCCATCCATCTGGCCCATCAAGACTCACTCTCATTTCATCAGTCCATAAAACCTTAGAAAAATCAGTCTTGAGATATTTCTTGGCCCAGTCTTGACGTTTCAGCTTGTGTGTCTTGTTCAGTGGTGGTCATCTTTCAGCCTTTCTTACCTTGGCCATGTCTCTGAGTATTGCACACCTTGTGCTTTTGGGCACTCCAGTGATGTTGCAGCTCTGAAATATGGCCAAACTGGTGGCAAGTGGCATCTTGGCAGCTGCACGCTTGACTTTTCTCAGTTCATGGGCAGTTATTTTGCGCCTTGGTTTTTCCACACGCTTCTTGCGACCCTGTTGACTATTTTGAATGAAACGCTTGATTGTTCGATGATCACGCTTCAGAAGCGTTGCAATTTTAAGACTGCTGCATCCCTCTGCAAGATATCTCACTATTTTTGACTTTTCTGAGCCTGTCAAGTCCTTCTTTTGACCCATTTTGCCAAAGGAAAGGAAGTTGCCTAATAATTATGCACACCTGATATAGGGTGTTGATGTCATTAGACCACACCCCTTCTCATTACAGAGATGCACATCACCTAATATGCTTAATTGGTAGTAGGCTTTCGAGCCTATACAGCTTGGAGTAAGACAACATGCATGAAGAGGATGATGTGGACAAAATACTCATTTGCCTAATAATTCTGCACTCCCTATAGACAACAACAGTATGCTAGCTGTCCCATTGCTCGCCACAGTTGTTGGGGGTCTAAATGGACTATCATTATGGGCACCTAATGCCTTGCATTCCCTACAGAGGAAGTTGTATTTTTATTCGTAAAGGACTTTATTAAAAGTGCTCCCTATCAAATGTTTTTGTGCCTGAATGTTTCTGGTAGAGTACAGTTTATTAATTATTTTAAAGACAATGATCACACAATAATATAGATACATCTTGGATTTAACTTCCTAGTAGTTTGAAAAAAGACAAATGATAAAAACATAATTAGTTGAATCTCTGTCTGCAGCACAGCAAACTGCACTTTGTACTGTTTGATTTGGTGATATGGTGATATCGCTGGCCATATTACCCTGAGCTTATACTCGCTAGCGAGCAGAAAAAAATTAATAAATAAATGTTTAAATACCTATGAAATGTGTGATATGAAAATTGCACATACGAACATGCAGTGGGGCTACCCACACTATCCAAGACTGTGCTATGCTGTGGAAAAAGACCTCACACACACCTCTACAATGGCGTCCACAGGACATGCCTCCTGACAGAAACCGCAGTAGATACATTTGGTCATGTCAATGTCGTAGCGAGTTGTCCTCCTGCTGCCATCAGCGCGCGTCTCTGCCTCTATGGTGATGGCCTGGAAAGGAAAATTGTTAGCGATGATATCAACGGCGCTATCTGGTATTTGTACTAATGATGAATACAAACATTCATTCCCCAATATACAGTACTGTGCAAACGTCTTGACCCTCCTATCATTTCTTTTCTTTTCTTTTTTTTGCTTCCAGGGAGCAAGACATTCAAATCAAGGCTCTACTCTGATCGCATCCTTAATGAGTGGTCTTAATGAGTAATAGTTTTCCAGGGTTTCTTTGGACATTAGTTGCTTTTTCAGTCCAGTCCTTGTACTCGGCTAAAATGACTTTCAGAGGTTTTCAAAGGTTTTTTAAGACACTTTTAACACTTTCAAGCAATAAAAAGGCACCTAACTCCTGGGATGAGCCAGTGTTTTGTCTACACATAACAGACAACTTAGCAACGAAACAATTTTAGATTGTATCCTTGCAGCCTGTCACATAAATCTATTATTTAGTCCTATATTTTAAAGACAACAGTTTGAGAGGCATGAAATAGGATTTTTAGAGCAACAAGATGAGTTCTAAGAGCTTTTAACCAAGAACCTGGCATATCTCAGCTAAGTGGGCTAATTTGAGGAAACTGGACAATTGGGGGACAAAAAAAATTAGTGCCAGGTATGTGAAAGTCATATAAAAAAAAAATAGGGGAAAAAAATCCAGCATAGACCTGACACATGACCTGATAGATGCATCTGGCCTCATGGTTCACCTATCTACTGTTCGTCAAAGCCTCAGGAATGTTCTCAGTGGAGGGTGGCATCCAAAGAAGAGCTTTAAATGCCCTCCAAGAAGCCTGGTGAACCATTCCTGAAGACTGCTTAAAGAAAATACACAAAGAGAATTCAGACTGTGTTGAAGAACAAAGCTGCTCCTACCAAATATTGAATTTCGAGCTCATTAGAATTGTATAAATTATGTTTTTGACTTCTCTCTTACATTTCAATTTATGTTTGAACATGTTTGAATAAATCAGTGCACATATTTCCAATTTTCCCAGCAAAATACAAAGAAATGATAGGTGGCTCAAGACTTTTGCACTGTATCATATACATGTTCAGTTATACAGTTGAGGTACTGTGAGGACAGTTATGCTGCAAACATATCTAGAGCCAAAGTTGTTTTTATCTCATTCATATTTGTTCACATAGGTATGACTATTTGTTTATACCTGGGCAGGACAGATTGCTTCACACAGCTTGCAAGCAATGCAACGCTCTTCTCCTGAGGGATACCTGTTGGGACACATTCCAAAAACTAGGTGAGGTTTGATTACTAATGGAATGTTATCTCAGAGCCTCCAATAAAATCTTAGATGTATGGAGTTGTTTTCAGATACTATTCAAAGATGCTAACAGATCAGACAAAAGTTACATTTAAAAAGTTTAGATGTTTTTCTTGCATTGGACATGATCCTTCTTATATAAGAAGTTACTGGTCAATTTGTTAAAGGTATTAGACAGCTATAAGGTAAGAAAACACTTTTAAAAAAAGTTTAAAATCAAAATAACAGCTATACTATATAATCCTCAAGCTATGGGAATAACATAATGAACATTACATCACCTGTTGTGATCTACTGTTTTTTTTGGGGGGGGGCGGTTTATAGTGTGTGCTCCATCCCGAGATTTTACAAGTCTTTTTTTCACATTTTCATTAGTTAATACTCAGACAGTCCTAATCCATCTGTACCAAATAACACTGTGATGTTACCACAATGTGTTAAACACAATGTGATGGTAAGGCAAGACATTGAAAATTTCAGGTTTTTATCTGTAATAGTTCTTGAGATATTGATGTTCAAACATTACTTTCAATTTCAACTAGCAGAAAGCTAAAATTAAGACAATTATTTTATAGTGTATACTCGAACTTTGGATCACACAACTTTTTTGAAAACTGGAGATGGCTGAGGAGAAACTGAATTAGTGCGTGTACAAATATGAGACTTTCCAAGGATGCTGGTTTTCATTTATATTTTAACTAGCCAATTATCAGGAATGTATTTGTCTCAAACCACAGATCCTGTTTCATTTCAGGCTTTTATTGTTAATATCTTATTATATAGTGTTTGCAGCTGATATAGCAGAATACATGCATGGATACGAGCTCATATCTCCATATGAAACAAACACACACACACACACACACACACACACACACACATATACATATATATATACATATATACACATACATACATACATACATACACATATATATATATATACATATATATATACATATATATACATATATATATGTGTGTGTATATACATATGTGTGTGTGTGTGTATATATACACATATATGTAAAGCAGCTGGATAGCGTAGTGGTTAGACTACACGCCTTTGGAGCAGAAGATCGCAAGTTCGATTCCTGCCTGGGGCGTCTGTATCCAGTAAGGGTCCTAAGGCTAGACCCCCTATGCTAAAGTGAGCCTACCGCAGACATGAGCGAGACAGATAAATATGAAGGCATGCCGGCTCGGACGTCGCCCGGATCAACAAGGTCCGCGTCAGGTGTTGAGGAACCAGGGCACCCTGACGACAAGTGGGCTACTGGAACAAGAAGGCATCGGTGGGCAAGAGACGAAAACAGGGCGTTGTTGGAATGCTACTACGCAAGTAACCCTGGCGGAAGGGGTTACATGAATAGGATGAGGGACCTATGGATTCTTCGATACCCAACATCCACAATGACGGCGAAACAACTAGTAGCTCAGTGTTCCAACATTCGAAAGAAGGGACTGCTCTCACAGCTAGAGATTGACGAGGTACAACATAAATGCTACGGCAAGGAGGAGTCAGGACGCCAGGTCAGGGGGGAGATATCATCACCCCCACCCGAGATTGGGTACATAGCCCCAAGTGCGATAGGAGAAGGATCGTTGAGTGCGAGAGGAACTGACCTGAAGGATAGGATCATGGCCAAGCTTGAAACCTGGACCCCCCCTAGCCGGTTACCAAGATTACGTGAAGTACCCTCAGAAGGTCTGCTAGATGATGTTAATGCAGCGCTACGGACGATACCTACAACCACGATTACCGACACTAACAAGCTGATCTACACTACGGCAGCAGTGATCAGTGAGATGCTTGGCTACAAGTTGAACAGCCACAAGGGGCAGTACCCTCCATGGAGAAGGAGGCTAGAGGGCAAGATCAAAGTAGCACGGAGGGAGGTTAGCCAACTAACGGAGTTGCAGAAAGGCGGGACAAAGAAGGTGCATAAGAAATACAGCAAGCTGTCCATACCTGAGGCCTTGGAAACTGCCAAGCAACGACTCACAGCCTTGGCCAGCCGCCTGAGGAGGTACACCAGAGAGATAGAAGGCAGGAGAATAAACCAGCTGTTCTCCACAGAACCAGCAAAGGTGTACTCTCAGTGGCAAGGGAACAATAACAGAACAGCACCACCAAGGCTGGAGACGGAGCAATACTGGAAGAGCATATGGGAGAAGGACGCAACCCATAACGGCAATGCTCAGTGGCTAGTGGATCTGAGGGCAGACCATAGCGACCTCCCTGAACAGGGTCCAGTAACCATCACAGTGGCAGACATCCAAGAAAGGGTCTCCAGTATGAAGAGTTGGACAGCACCAGGGCCCGACATGGTTCACGCCTACTGGCTGAAGAAGCTGACTGCACTCCACGAGCGTCTGGCAGCACAAATGAACCAGCTGCTAGTTAACGAGAGACACCCGGAATGGCTAACCGAAGGTCGGACGGTCCTGATCCCCAAGGACCCCAAGAAGGGACCGGTCCCATCCAACTACCGACCAATAACCTGCCTCAGTACTACATGGAAGCTCCTGTCAGGCATCATATCGGCTAAGATGAACAGGCACATGGGTCAATACATGAGCGGGGCACAGAAAGGGATTGGCAAGAATACCAGAGGCGCAAAACACCAGCTACTGGTAGACAGAACAGTCAGCCGAGACTGCAAGACCAGACTGACCAACCTGTGCACAGCCTGGATTGATTACAAGAAGGCCTATGACTCAATGCCCCACAGCTGGATACTGGAATGCCTAGAATTGTACAAGATCAACAGGACCCTAAGAGCCTTCATCAGGAACTCAATGGGGATGTGGCACACAACACTAGAGGCCAACTCCAAGCCCATAGCACAAGTCACCATCAAGTGCGGGATCTACCAAGGAGATGCTCTGTCCCCACTGCTGTTCTGCATAGGCCTGAACCCCCTCAGTGAGATCATTAACAAGACTGGCTATGGATACCGACTACGGAACGGAGCGGTTGTCAGCCACCTCCTGTACATGGATGACATCAAGCTGTATGCCAAGAGTGAACGAGACATCGATTCACTGATACACACTACCAGGCTATACAGCAATGACATTGGAATGTCATTCGGGCTGGAGAAGTGTAGTCGGATGGTAACAAAGAGAGGGAAGGTAGTCAGAACTGAAGGGATTGAACTACCAGAAGGCAACATTGCAGACATAGAGGACAGTTACAAGTACCTGGGGATCCCACAGGCGAATGGGAACCATGAAGAGGCCGCTAGGAAAGCTGCAACCACCAAGTACCTGCAGAGGGTCAGGCAAGTCCTGAGGAGTCAGCTGAATGGTAAGAACAAGATCCGGGCCATCAACACCTACGCCCTGCTCGTGATCAGGTACCCTGCTGGGGTAATAGGCTGGCCAAAGGAGGAGATAGAAGCCACTGACATCAAGACAAGAAAGCTCCTTACCATGCATGGAGGGTTTCACCCCAAGTCTAGCACCCTGAGGTTGTACGCTAAGCGGAAGGAAGGGGGCCGAGGACTGGTGAGTGTCAGCACCACAGTCCAGGATGAGACAAGAAACATCCACGAATACATCACGAAGATGGCCCCAACTGACAGTGTGCTCAGTGAATACCTCAGGCAGCAGAAACCCAAGAAAGAGGAGGAAGGCGAGGAACCATCATGGAAGGACAGGCCCCTGCACGGTATGTACCACCGGCAGATAGAGGAGGTGGCTGATATCCAGAAATCCTACCAGTGGCTGGACAAAGCTGGACTGAAAGACAGCACAGAGGCACTAATCATGGCAGCACAAGAACAAGCTCTGAGTACAAGATCCATAGAGGCTGGGGTCTATCACACCAGGCAAGACCCCAGGTGCAGGCTGTGTAAAGATGCCCCAGAGACAATCCAGCACATAACAGCAGGGTGCAAGATGCTAGCAGGCAAGGCATACATGGAACGCCATAACCAAGTGGCCGGCATAGTGTACAGGAACATCTGTGCCGAGTATAACCTGGAAGTCCCAAGGTCAAAATGGGAGATGCCCCCAAGGGTGATGGAGAATGACCGAGCTAAGATCCTGTGGGACTTCCAGATGCAGACGGACAAAATGGTGGTGGCTAACCAACCGGACATAGTGGTGGTAGACAAACAGAAGAAGACGGCTGTAGTGATCGATGTAGCGGTTCCGAATGACAGCAATATAAGGAAGAAGGAACACGAGAAGCTGGAGAAATACCAAGGGCTCAGAGAAGAGCTCGAGAGGATGTGGAGGGTGAAGGTAACTGTGGTCCCCGTGGTAATCGGAGGGTATATATATATATATATATATATATATATATATATATATATATATACACATATACACATATACACATATATATATATATATATATATACACACGTATATATGTACACATACATATGTACACGTATCTATCTATCTATATCTATACATATATATGTTAGGGGTGCAACGATACATGTATCTGTATTGAACCGTTCGGTACAGTGTATTGAACAACACAAAATTTTTAATTTATTTGATCAACTTTCCTTTTGACGATGCCGTCTGTGTTGAGGGCTCAGTGGATCTGCGTTCGATTACTCCACCTAGGCTGCATTGTCGAGCGCAGATCCACTGAGCGCCGCCCATATGCATTCACTCAGGTTAGCATGGCAACTGACTCAACGCTACCCGAAATTGAACCTCATCCACCGTCATTCAGATCTGGCGTTTGGAACTATTTTGGTTTTCATGTGAAGTATGACCCTACTTAAGCGCATCATGGACAAAAGTACAGGGTGGGCCATTTATATGGATACACCGTAATAAAATGGGAATGGCTGGTGATATTAAAGTCCTGTTTGTGGCACATTAGTATATGTGAGGGGGCAAACTCCTCAAGATGGGTGGTGACCATGGTGGCCATTTAGAAGTCGGCCATCTTGGATACAACTTTTGTTTTTTCAATAGGAAGAGGGCCATGTGACACATCAAACTTATTGGTAATGTCACAAGAAAAACAATGGTGTGCTTGGTTTCAACGTAACTTTACTCTTTCATGAGTTATTTACAAGTTTCTCTTTGTTCACAGCCATTGACATGTCGAAGAGGTTAACACGTGAGGAGCGGATCGAAATTGTGTTGATATCTGGTGAACGCAGTAACCGGGTCATTGCAGCAGATTTCAATGCAAGACACCCTACGAGACCACCCATCTCCCATGCTACAGTTAGCAAACTGCTTGCTAAGTTTCGTGAAACTGGTTCAGTGTTGGATATGCCAAAATGTGGACGCAAGAAAACTGTCACTAATGAAGAAACATCAGTGGCTGTCCTAGCTTCATTCAGCAAGAGCCCACAGCGTAGCACTCGCCGCATGTCACTGGAGAGTGGCATTAATCGAACATCCCTTCGGCGGATATTAGCTACTCACAAATGGCACCCTTACAAACTCCAGCTACTGCAGCATCTCAACGAGGATGACCCAGATCGGCGCACAGAATTTGCAGAATGGGCAAAACAAACATTGGAACAGGACCCTCAGTTCACGCAGAAGATTTTGTTCAGTGATGAGGCAAACTTTTATGTGAATGGTGAAGTTAACAAACAAGACCACCACTATTGGTCTGACACTAAGCCACACTGGATGGATCCCTCCAAGACTGTTGGAACAACAAGAGTGATGGTTTGGTGTGGTATATGGGGTACAACGATAGTGGGTCCATTCTTCGTCAATGGAAACCTCAAG